>NC_086447.1:242170618-242470618 GCF_028390025.1 Pseudophryne corroboree | reverse complement strand
AGTCAATCTTGACTATAATGTGTACAATCTAGTACATAGTACAGGTTGAGTATCCCTTATCCAACATGCTTGGGACCAGAGGTATTTTGGATATCGTATTTTTCCGTAGTTTGGAATAATTAGGTACCATAATGAGATATCATGGTGATGGGACCTAAATCTAAGCACAGAATGCATTTATGTTACATATACACCTTATACACACAGCCTGAAGGTCATTTTAGCCAATATTTTTTATAACTTTGTGCATTAAACAAAGTGCGTCTACATTCACACAATTTTTTTATGTTTCATACATACCTTATACGCACAGCCTGGAGGTCATTTAATACAATATTTTTAATAACTTTGTGTATTAAACAAAGTTTGTGTACATTGGTGGTCATTCCGAGTTGTTCGTTCGGTAATTTTCTTCGCATCGCAGCGATTTTCCGCTAATTGCGCATGCGCAATGTTCGCACTGCGACTGCGCCAAGTAAATTTGCTATGCAGTTAGGTATTTTACTCACGGCATTACGAGGTTTTTTCTTCGTTCTGGTGATCGTAATGTGATTGACAGGAAGTGGGTGTTTCTGGGCGGAAACTGGCCGTTTTATGGGTGTGTGTGAAAAAACGCTGCCGTTTCTGGGAAATACGCGGGGGTGTCTGAAGAAACGGGGGAGTGTCTGGGCGAACGCTGGGTGTGTTTGTGACGTCAAACCAGGAACGAAACTGACTGAACTGATCGCAGTTGCCGAGTAAGTGTGGAGCTACTCAGAAACTGCTAAGAAGTGTCTATTCGCAATTCTGCTAATCTTTCGTTCGCAATTTTACTATGCTAAGATTCACTCCCAGTAGGCGGCGGCTTAGCGTGTGCAATGCTGCTAAAAGCAGCTTGCGAGCGAACAACTCGGAATGAGGGCCATTGAGCCATCAAAAAACAAAGGTTTCATTGTCTCACTCTCACTCAAAAAAGTCCGTATTTCGGAATATTCCGTATTTCGGAATATTTGGATATGGGATACTCAACCTGTATAGTCAAAATTGGCATTTAGTCAAAATCTCAGTTAAAGATAGTATCGGTGGTTCAGGGCTCCAAGGAGTTCAGGGGAAATTGTAAGTCAAAAACGGAGATTGTCAATATCTCACCGTGTGTATGCACCTTAAGTTAGACAGAACCCGAGATATCTGGCTGGGAAGAAAAATGAACAGTCTTGGATGGGGACCATTGCTTTGAAGTTGGATATCTCCGGTTCCACAGGGCCGATTTTCAAAAATCTGGTACCCCTAGAAAAAGGGAACCCTCAGCTATCAGCCTAGTGCCCTTATACTCCTGGGGCCCTTGGGCAACTGCTCATTGAGCCCATACAAAAAGACAGCCCTGGGAATGGGATAGACTGGCGGCCTGCGGTGCAGTCACAGAGGAGTATAATGAGTCAGTCTAATTCATTAGAATGCTGCCGGCTGCAGTTTTCTTTATTGCAGTGGGGCTCCAGTGCAATGCACCAGCTGTACTGCCAGTAGTATTGCCAGTGGGGCGACTGCCAGCCCATCACTAATAACTAAAGGTATCCAAACGCCAACCACAATGAAACAAAAAGGCCCACCTGCACTGGTGGTACCACTGAACCCAGCAGGGTAAAAGCAGCCTAACCTATATACTGGTGGGAGAATTTACCTCGAGAACCACCCCCAGACAGCCACTGATACCACGAGTACCATTCTTTCCCAGACCTACATCAAAAGCTCATAACTAAAAGAGGGTAGGAAAGAGGCAATTTCCATAGAAAACAGAGGCAGGAATCTTATTACAACATATAAATATAAATCCTCACCAATAACCCAATCACCAACTAACACCCACTAAGAAATCTTCCCAGCAACTTTAGGGTCTATTCATGAAGCAGAGAAAAGAGTGGGGAAGTGAGCCAGTGGAGAAGTTGTCCATGGCAACCAATCAGCTGCTCTATATAATTTTATAGTATGCAAATTACAAATGTTACTTCAATGCTGATTGGTTGCCATGAGCAACTTCTCCACTGGCTCACTCCTCCACACTTATCACTGCTTCATGAATAGACCCCTGATACTCTCTTTAACTGTCAACTCTTGGAAAGTGCATCCTGACTTGGTGTTTAAAACCTCGCCATGCATATAAAATGCATTATGTTATCCAGCTACTTATAGGGGAACCTCTTGAATCAATAATTAAGTGTACAGAAAATGTATAATCAGGCCTGGCACTGGCCGCTCAGCAAAGGGATGCAGTGCAGGTAGGCACCAGGGTGGAGAGGTGCTCTTCCTGCCCTGCATCCCCGCTGCTGTGCATGGCCTCCCTGCTGCTACCGGCTGCTGTGCCTGTCACTGTATGACAGGCAGCGGTGCCGGCAGATTAAAGCATCCTCTCCTCTCTCCCTCCTGTGATTGTGACAGTGGCAGAGGCAGTGACTGAGGTGATCGTTCGAAAAGGGGGCGGGGCTACACATGACCAGCAGACTGCAGTGCCACAGAGGAGGACATGGCACGCTGCTCCAGATCCTGCCAGCCAGACTGTGATAAGTAAGTGAAGGGAGAGTGAGTGAGAAAGTGTATGTGTGTGTGTGTATGTATGTATGTATGTATGTATGTGTATTTATGTACTCTATGGGGTATATTTACTAACATTCGTAATTTTCGGAAAAAGGTCAAAGTTCAATCACGAATGACATCGAAAGTGTAAAACTGCAACTTTTTGAATTTATTACGACTAATTTACTAAGCTGTCGTATTCGGATTTTTCATTTGTTCCGATGTCGATGTCATTCGTGTTTTTTTTACCTTTTTTACGGCAGTGATTAGCAAAACACTGCCGACTTTTTCAAAATGAATCTCGGCCGGATCTGTGTGATCCGTGCTGGGGTTCATTTTTTTTTTTTTTTTTTAAATAAAGACTGTAAAACGGAGAAAAAAATTGCGTGGGGTCCCCCCTCCTAAGCATAACCAGCCTCGGGCTCTTTGAGCCGACCCTGGTTGCAGAAATATGTGGGGAAAAATGACAGGGGTTCCCCCATATTTAAGCAACCAGCATCGGGCTCTGCGCCTGGTCCTGGTTCCAAAAATACAGGGGACAAAAAGAGTAGGGGTCCCCCGTATTTCTAAAACCAGCACCGGGCTCCACTAGCTGGACAGATAATGCCACAGCCGGGGGTCACTTTTATATAGTGCCCTGCGGCCGTGGCATCAAAAATCCAATTAGTCACCCCTGGCCGGGGTACCCTGGGGGAGTGGGGACCCCTTCAATCAAGGGGTCCCCCCCCAGCCACCCAAGGGCCAGGGGTGAAGCCCGAGGCTGTCCCCCCCATCCAATTGGCTGCGGATGGGGGGCTGATAGCCTTTTGTGAAAATGAAAAGATATTGTTTTTAGTAGCAGTACTACAAGGCCCAGCAAGCCTCCCCCGCATGCTGGTACTTGGAGAACCACAAGTACCAGTATGCGGCGGAAAAACGGGCCCGCTGGTACCTGTAGTACTACTACTAAAAAAATACCCAAAAAAAGACTAGACACACACACCTTGAAAGTAAAGATTTATTACATACATCCACACAAACATACAAACATACTTACCTATGGCCCCACGCAGGTCGGTCCTCTTCTCCAGTAGAATCCAAGGGGTACCTGTTGAATAAATTATACTCACCAGCTCCAGGATCCCAGGCTCCTCGTAGCATCCATTTGTAATCCACGTACTTGAATAAAATAAAAAAACGGACACCCGAGCCACGCACTGAAAGGGGACCCATGTTTGCACATGGGTCCCCTTTCCCCGACTGCCAGAAACCCACTCTGACTTCTGTCTAAGTGGGTTTCTTCAGCCAATCAGGGAGCGCCACGTTGTAGCACCCTCCTGATCGGCTGTGTGCTCCTGTACTGACTGACAGGCAGCACGCGGCAGTGTTACAATGTAGCGCCTATGCGCTCCATTGTAACCAATGCTGGGAACTTTCTGCCCTGCGGTTGACCGAAAGTGACCTCACCGCTGAGCAGAAAGTTCCCACCATTGGTTACAATGGAGCGCATAGGCGCTACATTGTAACACTGCCGTGTGCCGCCTGTCAGTCAGTACAGGAGCACACAGCCGATCAGGAGGGTGCTACAACGTGGCGCTCCCTGATTGGCTGAAGAAACCCACTTAGACAGAAGTCAGAGTGGGTTTCTGTCAGTCGGGGAAAGGGGACCCATGTGCAAACATGGGTCCCCTTTCAGTGCGTGGCTCGGGTGTCCGTTTTTTTATTTTATTCAAGTACGTGGATTACAAATGGATGCTACGAGGAGCCTGGGACCCTGGAGCTGGTGAGTATAATTTATTCAACAGGTACCCCTTGGATTCTACTGGAGAAGAGGACCGACCTGCGTGGGGCCATAGGTAAGTATGTTTGTATGTTTGTGTGGATGTATGTAATAAATCTTTACTTTCAAGGTGTGTGTGTCTTGTCTTTTTTTGGGTATTTTTTTAGTAGTAGTACTACAGGTACCAGCGGGCCCGTTTTTCCGCCGCATGCTGGTACTTGTGGTTCTCCAAGTACCAGCATGCGGGGGAGGCTTGCTGGGCCTTGTAGTACTGCTACTAAAAACAATATCTTTTCATTTTCACAAAAGGCTATCAGCCCCCCATCCGCAGCCAATTGGATGGGGGGGACAGCCTCGGGCTTCACCCCTGGCCCTTGGGTGGCTGGGGGGGGGACCCCTTGATTGAAGGGGTCCCCACTCCCCCAGGGTACCCCGGCCAGGGGTGACTAGTTGGATATTTGATGCCACGGCCGCAGGGCACTATATAAAAGTGACCCCCGGCTGTGGCATTATCTGTCCAGCTAGTGGAGCCCGGTGCTGGTTTTAAAAATACGGGGGACCCCTACTCTTTTTGTCCCCCGTATTTTTGGAACCAGGACCAGGCGCAGAGCCCGATGCTGGTTGCTTAAATATGGGGGAACCCCTGTCAATTTTTTCCCCATATTTCTGCAACCAGGATCGGCTCAAAGAGCCCGAGGCTGGTTATGCTTAGGAGGGGGAACCCCACGCAATTTTTTTTTAGAAAATAACCACTTTCCCACACCTTCCCACTGATATACATGCACGGATCTCATGGATCCCTGCATGCCTATACAATCACGGATTAAAAAAGCAGGTCTGTTTTTTTTTAGCACTTTTTTACGAGTTGTAATTTTTCACGGCAGTGTTTTATTTTTTTTGCTTTGCACTTCTTAGTAAATGACCGAGATTCATACTTAAACAGCCGCGTTTTGACCGATGGTGTATTCATTCGTAATTATTTTCATGGACTACCCAAAAAATACGAATGCCCTCATCACTGCCGTGATTTGAGTTTAGTAAATTACCGAGATGACACTTTGAAGAAAAAACGGCATCTCGGTCAAAATCGGGACCTTAGTAAATATACCCCTATGTGTGCTGGGGGGGAATGTGAATAAACTGCACTTCTGTGGGCATTATTTGTAAGCTGCACTACTACTGGGGCGTTACATGTAAGCTGCGCTACTACTGGGGCGTTATGTGTAATCTGCTCTACTACTGGGGGGCGTTACGTGTAAGCTGCGCTACTACTGGGGCATTACGTGTAAGCTGCGCTACTACTGGGGGGCGTTACGTGTAAGCTGCGCTACTACTGGGGCGTTACTTGTAAGCTGCAACACTACTGGGGGCGTTACGTGTAAGCTGCGCTACTACTGGGGCGTTACGTGTAAGCTGCACTACTACTGGGGTGTTACGTGTAAGCTGCGCTACTACTGGGGGCCGTTATGTGTAAGCTGCGCTACTACTGGGGGGCGTTATGTGTAAGCTGCGCTACTACTGGAGCATTACGTGTAAGCTGCGCTACTACTGGGGGCGTTACATGTAGCTGCGCTACTACTGGGGGGCGTTACGCGTAAGCTGCGCTACTACTGGGGGTGTTACGTGTAAGCTGCGCTACTACAGGGGGTGTTACGTGTAAGCTGCGCTACTACTGGGTTGTTATTTGTAAGCGGCGCCACTCAGGGCCGTAACTAGGTGTGTGCCGATGGTGCCTTGCACGCAGCGCACATGCTCTGAAGGCACACCATCAGCAGCACTCCCCGCATGGCCGCAGCCACTGTCAGTACTTACTACTATAGAGTCCAGCGCTCCCGCCTGTCTCCCGCCGTAGCCGCCACCTCTGAAGGACTCTGACCTCTGCAATCTGTAACACCCTGATGTATTAACGTGTACAGGGCTAATAATAATAATAAATGCTTGTGTCAAAAGCTACACAAAGAGTGATGGGAGAGGATGTTTTGGGGCAGTGGATCCCTCACAGAGGGAAAAATAGCATTATATCTCTCACAGAGGGAGAAGTACTCAATAAAGTGTTCACATCACAGAGGGGAGTTGGGGCCAACGGTTAACCTGGGACTGTATAGGACACATGCCCCGGCACACGGCAAGCGGCTACACCAAGCCACAAACAGGGGAGACAGAGAGACTCGCGGGCGGCCGTAGCCCTTAACAAGGCTGTCAGCATGAGTGTGGTGGAGACTCCCAGGCCGCTCGTGAGAGGACAGTTGAGAAGCCACGGGAGAAGAAGAGAGCTGCGTAGGAGGCGCGAGAGGGTTACCTCAGAACCGGGAAGGAGGACGGATCGGACATGAGCTGCGGCGTTGGTCTCTGGTCCTTGGTGTACAGGAGCGCAGCGGGAGCAAGCAGAGACTGCACTGGAGTCCGGGTAACATCGGCGGGAGGTGTTGCTGATACACCCCTAAAGGCGGAGCTGACCAAGGGAGAATCGAGTGTGGAGAAGCGGCTTGTTGGAGATTGACAGAGACAGGCAGAGTCTTCCATATAGTTCCAGCATTGAGTGACTGGAAGGGGCAGTTGCGGAGGCGGAGTGGAGGACCATATAGGGCTACAAGAGGCTGTTCACAGCTAAAGCAGCTGGGACGAGGTAAATGGAATGAATGGTGCCCATTATTTCCTAGTGAAGAGCTTATATCCATGCACCAAAGACACTATCAGCCACATGGACATTTATAATTACACTTATTACATAGACTCTAGAGGAGAAAGTTAACACTGCAGTGTAATACAGGATCATATCCAATCCATTTTGTGAGACAGTGCAGAGACAGCTACAGCCGTCAGATTGCATATACAGATTATTACAGGCTCCCCGTCTACAGCATCCTACATATTTACTAGAAACCAATTTCTCGGTAGTGATCCAGCTGTAACAGCAGTTGGGGAGGTGCGCAGTGTATTCCTCTCTCTATTGCCCAGACCATTAAGCTGTGACACCAGGATCAGCAAGGAATAATAGTCTTAGACTCTGAGATAGAACCCGATGCCCTACAAGGGAATAAAGGCGAGTACAACTGTTACCATTCACAAGCCCTGTACCGAACTTTAAAACAACCCCACAGCCACCGTGCTATAGCCATAACCTGACAGTACTGTCAGGTACGAATAGATTAAGGACTTACTTAAGCAAGGAAGTGCAGTGTAAAGGCCACCCTCAAGTCATCATAATCCATCTCCGAGCCCGGGCTTGCTACATTCAAGTTCTACAGGCAGTCACGTTGAACTTAACAAAGTCAGGAGTCAGTGACATAAATAACATACAGCGCAGGGACAACAGCTTTGCTCTCGTTAACTATTGGAAGGACATATATATCACAGGGACCGCAGCTTCACGTTCATTAACTAATTGCAGGTCTGCATAAACTTTATTTAGTGCATAAACACTGACAGTGCCTGGCCAGCACTTAGAGTTTACTTATAGTGGGGTTAGTTCCTACCTAGGAGTATTGTTTATATTGTGTGAAGTAGATACTTGAGTCAAGTGAGTTACTTAAATAATAATTGTGTATAAACACTAACCCAATTGCTTCCACAGGGAAGAGAGAAGCTCCAGTATAATAAATAATATATGTCACTCTCATGTGGATAGGGTGTGTTATAGGGTGGTTCTAACAGGGTTTATTTTGTGTATTTTGAGGTGCAATACAATTGTATATTGCCGGCACTCCAGCTTGAACGGGATTGTTTTTTGTTACAATAAACATAAAATTGTTATTTAAGAACGAAACTGGGAGTGGAAGATCTTTGGAGATATTACAAATCCCCCCAGCACTGCCGCCTGTCTCCTGCCACCCACCGCCTCTGAAGGGACTCTGAGCACCGCATTCCCCCCACAGTGCTGTGATCTCAGGTCTCCGAGTCCCGCAAGCGCCTGTCTCCTGCCACCGATGCCTCTGCAAGGGATGCGGGAGCACTGCAGCTAGCTCCTGGGTCTCTGCCTCTCTCTGCAGTCTGCCTTGAAACTCAGCCTGCCTGTCTTTATGTGGGCCAAATTAACACAGCAGATGGATACCGGATCACAGGTCACAGGTGAGTATCTCTCTCCCTCCCTCTCTTTCTCTCTCTCTCTTTCTCTCCCTTCCTCCCATAAAAGGGGGACTGCCTGCCATAATGTGTAAAAAAAAATGGGGCCTGCCATAATGTGTAAATAGGGGGACTGTCTGCCATAATGTTTTGTTTTTTTTTTTAAATGGGGACTGCCTGCCATAATGTGTAATTAGGGGGACTTCCTGCCGTAATGTTTTGTTTTTTTCTTAAATGTGAACTGCCTGCCATAATGTGTAAATAGGGGGACTGCCTTCCATAATGTTTTTTTTTTAAATGGGGACTGCCTGCCATAATGTTTAAAAAAAAGGGGACTCTGCCTGCCATAATGTATAAAATAGGGGACTGCCTGCCTAATGTGTAAAAAAGGGGACACTGCCTGCCCAATGTGTAAAAAAAGGGGACTCTGCGTACCTAATGTGTAAAAAAGGGGGATTTTGCCTTCTTAATGTGTAAAAAAAAAAAAGGGATGGACTGCCGTAATGTGTAAAAGTGAGCTTTGCCTGTCGTACTGTGTAAAAGGGGGCTCTGCCTGCCGTAATGTATAAAAGGGAGCTATGCCTGCCATAATGTGTAAAAGGGAGCTCGGTGGCCATGCCCCTTCCCAATGAAGCCACGCCCCTATATTTTTTGTGCATGCCTGCGGTGAGCACTGACCCTTGTTTGTGTATGGGGGGGCACCGATGCTGTTTCTTGCACACAGTGCTAAAATGTCTAGATATGGCACTGGCGCCACTACTGGGGGTGTTTTAAATGGGGGTACTATTGTGTGGCCACGTACCTTCCTTGTGAGACCACATCCTTTTATTGATGAGCGCTGTCCCTTTGTGAAGTATGGGAGGGCGCAAATTTATAGTTCGCAGGTGGGCGCCGAACACCCTAGCACTGGCCATGTGTATAATCCACACTTGTGTGGCTAACTATCAGATGGCATAGAACTGGAAAAAACAGGAAACCTATTGTGCTACCAGTATGAAACAGAGATGTGTGCAGACCCCCGTTTTACATTTTTGGTTGTAAATCAGTGCTGTGGTTTGGTTTTGGCAATCTGGATCTGGATTTTATTAAAAAATGATCTGCTACAATCATGCAATTCTGTTCCTACAGTATTATTATCATAAATAGCATTCGTTTCCAGTCATTTCCAGCTTCTAATTGAACCTAAAATAACGAGGGAGCCACTTCCATGCAATCCAAAACAGACAAGACTTGGTTTTAGATCTGGAGTCCGAACGTGGCTATATGACCCGAGCTGCCTGGGACCCCAAATACCTGTATACAGTAGATGTTATGGTGTTTTACTTTTTATGATGGCATTTCATATTTCATATTAAGCAAATCCTTATATTTGAAAAAATATTGTACAGTATGAATCTAATAAGCATATTAATTGAATACCTATAAACAGATTTTTCTCTTAATTCCCTAACTTTCTATTATAAGCTCTGTATTAATCCTCATTTATGCCTCCGTCGAGTGGAATTAGAATATTCAGCTCCTGCCAGTGAATTGAATGATATGCTGTCTGAACATAATGCTGCTACAAAATTAGCCATTAGATAAGATTTGTAATGAGTGCTGGCAAAACTGAAGCCATTGTGTGCCTAGCCCCAGATGATGAATTCAGAACAATTATTCTTAATGATGCCATCGTTGACATTATTTGCCTCTGATTGTTTCAGATCCTCCCTTGAATTCCCATTACATATTGCATTGTAATGGTAAAAACTGTGTTGTGTTTGTCAGATGAAAATAAAACAGACCTTTAGGGTCTTTCATTAGTAGCTTGTGGTCTAATTCAACATATTGTTGAAGAATAGATGAAATGATAACAAAATGATATTTGTTTATAATAAAGTCAGGCCACTTACCATAACAATGTGCGCAGTCAGTACTGTGCTTGACGGTAGTAAAAATGTGCCCAAATGATTTGCATATTTAATGTTTTGTACCATAAAGACCCACTAACAAGCTATAGCTGTCAATTTACAGTGCCCTGTAACTTTATATAGCAGGCCATGTGTGATTAGCAAAATGTGTCCTATTTTTAGTCAAGCACAGGTGATTTGCAATGCAAATCATCTGGCAAAGTGCATTTACTATGTACTAAAACAGTGGTACAGTATTTACTATATGCCCATCATTCGTCCTACACTGCAGCCCAGTGTAGGACTGGGGCATGAAGGGCCCACCTGGGGAATGCTGTTGTAGGGGCCCATGCTTATGGGTGTGGCCAGGCTACAGTGGGGGCATGGCAAACCACCACAGAAGTTTGGCAAACCATTACAGAGTACATGTTCTGTGCCCCTTGGTAAATATATAATAAACCATATTCTTGTGAAGTATAATGTAACATAAGTACAATGCATAATTGAAGTGCACTAGGATAGAGTCTGGAACCTGATTCCTAGAGGATAAGGAGGGCCCACAGGCAGAGGCGTAACAAGGGTAGGGCGAGTGGGGCACGTGCCCTGGGCGCCTTGGCAAGCCCAGGAGAGGGGGTGCCGCCGGCGGCCAGGGCATCATGCCCCACTCGCCCCCATTACACCGAAATGTGAGGGGAGGAGAGCGCAGCGTCTCTCCCTCACCGCCGCCAGAGCACTAACAGCGCTGCCAGCAGCGCTGCATGTGTCCGGTCTCCGGCATTAGCCAATCAGAGCTTGCGGACCGGCTCCTGATTGGCTGCCGGTCCGCGAGCTCTGATTGGCTGGCGAACCGGCACCACACAGCCGCCGGAGACCGGGAGCGGTGAGGGGAAGGAGAGGCACTGCGCTGCGCTCTCCTCCCCTCACAGACACAACAGCAGGTGAGTGACCGGGGGGGGGGCGCACAGTGGGGCATGTATCTGGCACAGTGGGGCATGTATCTGGCACAGTGGGGCACAGTGGGGCATGTATCTGGCACAGTGGGGCACAGTGGGACATGTATCTGGCACAGTGGGGCACAGTGGGGCATGTATCTGGCACAGTGGGTCACAGTGGGGCATGTATCTGGCACAGTGGGGCATGTATCTGGCACAGTGGGGCATGTACCTGGCACAGTGGGGCATGTATCTGGCACAGTGGGGCACAGTGGGGCATGTATCTAGCACAGTGGGGCATGTATCTGGCACAGTGGGGCAATGTATCTGGCACAGTGGGGCATGTATCTGGCACAGTGGGGCAATGTATCTGGAACAGTGGGGCAATGTAACTGGCACTGAGAGGCATGTATCTGGCACTGTGAAGCATGTATCTGGCACAGTGGGGCACAGTGGGGCATGTATCTGGCACAGTGGGGCATGTATCTGGCACAGTGGGGCATGAATCTGGCACAGTGGGGCACAGTGGGGCATGTATCTGGCACAGTGGGGCAATGTATCTGGCACAGTGGGGCAATGTAACTGGCACTGAGGGGCATGTATCTGGCACTGTGGGGTAATGTATCTGGCACAGTGGGGCATGTATCTGGCACTGTGGGGCAATGTATCTGGCACAGTGGGGCACAGTTAGGCATGTATCTGGCACAGTGGGGCATGTATCTGGCACAGTGGGGCATGTATCTGGCACAGTGGGGCAATGTATCTGGCACAGTGGGGCAATGTATCTGGCACTGTGGGGCATGTATCTGGCACAGTGGGGCAATGTATCTGGAACAGTGGGGCATGTGAGGCAATGTATCTGGCACTGTGGGGCAATGTAACTGGCATTGTGGGGCAATGTAACTGGCACTGTGGGGCATGTATCTGGCACTGTGGGGTAATGTATCTGTCACAGCGGGGCATGTATCTGGCACAGTGGGGCATGTATCTGGCACAGTGGGGCATGTATCTGGCACTGTGGGGCAATGTAACTGGCACTGCGGGGCACGTATCTGGCACTGTGGGGCATGTATCTGGCACTGTGGGGCATGTATCTGGCACTGTGGGGCAATGTATCTGGCACTGTGGGGCAATGTAACTGGCACTGTGGGGCAATGTATCTGGCAATGTAACTGGCACTGTGGGGCAATGTATCTGGCACTGTGGGGCATGTATCTGGCACTGTGGGGCATTGTATCTGGCACTGTGGGGCAATGTAACTGGCACTGTGGGCTATTTTCAGTGGCCACACCCCTTCTGGTATGTGGCCACACCCCTTCTGATGTGTGGCCATGCCCATTTTTTCGGCACATACTTCTGTTGCTGTTTTTTTGTTTTTTTTTGGGGGGGCGCCATTTTCCATCTTGCCCTGGGCTCCAAAAACCCTAGTTACGCCTCTGCCCACAGGCAATGGGGCCCACCGGTGGTTTCCCCTGTTCCCCTGTGGGCCAGTCCGACCCTGCTGCAGTTCCCCCAGAAAGTTATTAGCCACATGAGTTTTTGAATCATTGGTGGAACTGTCCTGTCTTTGTCCAATTGCAGGAACAGTCAGGAGATATGTTCAATTTAGATTAATAAGACCTTTGCTCTGCAATTAACAATTGACCTCCATATGCCTGGTATGCTTGAGCTTGCAGCCCCACAACTGCCACAGCATGCTGGATTAGGGTGGCAGGTGCTTATACTTATTGCATGATGGGTTTTCTGTCTCTTTGTTTTAGAGCGGTCTTGGTTTTATTCTCCTTTGCAAAGAATTCTCTTCAGACTTTATTATGATTACCACCACCACTATACCCCAACTGTCCCAAACTAAAGAGTTGGCAATAAGGAGGAAAAGGGGGAAATTGTGCCGGGACAAGTATATAGTAATTACTGTACATAGAGTGTTATGCTGGTGAGGTGGAAGGATATACTGTCTCAGGCTCCCATGGGTCTGACATGTACAGGTTGGATTCAGAAGTATCATCAGGATTTTTTTTTGTATATATACATTTAGGTCTATTTTTCTATTTTTTTTCTAAATAAAGTAGCTTTAAAAGTGTCCATACCTTAGGAATTTTTAAACAAATCGTATTTCTTACTGTACATAATTAATTAAAAGTTGATGTATCAGGGAATTTTTACCACTGAACAACACAATATACTCTGAAATGTCATATGAAATCATTTTCTTAATTGATTAGAAAGTGGAGAGGGTGATAATTGAATGCATTAGGTTAGTTTGTAGTTCTCTTCCAAGTCACTTTCCCAAAGACTAACAAACGTCCTCCCATGTTCCTCCAGCATTCAGTGCTTCAAAGCATCATATTGCTGCTAGCATAGAAATTTGCTCTTCTCTTTCTTTGAACCAACACAGTAAAGGACATGTTACACAAATGTCATGCAAGGAAGAAGATGCTTGTTGCACAAGTAAAAGTGGAGGTCCTCTCCAGATGGAATAGCACTTGCTTACTTGTTAGACAATGGCAAATGCTTGGAGACTTAAATGATGCTGGTTGCATGTTTTTTACATATTAGCTGAAAGCAGCCTCCATAGGTATCTATGGGGGAAGCAAAAGAGTCAGAATTACCATTCTCTGAAATGCTAAGGATTCCAGAGCTTGACCCCAGCTGCTAAGATAGGGCTAGCCCATAATAGCCTATGGGATACATACTACAGTACTGTACAAAGGTTTTAGGCAGGTGTGGGGAAAAATGCTGCAAAGTAAGAATGATTAAAAAAATTGGTTGTGTTAATAGTTTTTTTTCTCAATTAACAAAATGCAAAGTGAATGAACAGAAGAGAAATCTAAATCAAATCAATATTTGGTGTAATCCACCCTTTGCCTTCAAAACAGCATCAATTCTTCTAGGTACACTTGCACACCGTTTTTGAAGGAACTTAGCAGGGAGGCTGTTCCAAGCATCTTTGAGAACTAAACACAAATCTTCTCTGGATGTTAGCTTGATCAAATCCGTCTATCTCTTCATATAATCCCAGAAAAACTCGATGATGTTGAAATTGGGCACTGTGGTGGCTATATCATTACTTCCAGACTTCCTTGCTCTTCTTTATGCTGAAGTTAGTTCTTAAGGACATTGGCTGTATGTTTGGGGTCATTGTCCTGCTGCAGAATACATTTGGAACCATTTAGATGCCTCCCTGATGGTATTGCATGATGGATAAGTACCTGTCTGTATTTCTCAGCATTGAGGCACAAAGAAACAAGCAATGTTGAGGACCTTAGATGCAGTGGAACCCAGGTACACCCATCTACTGTTTGAAGAAATGGCCTTCATGGAAGAATTGCAGCCAAAAAGCCATACCTACGAAGTGGAAACAAGGCCAAGCATCTCAGCTAGGCACGGAAACATAGGAGCTGGTGAACAGAAAAATGGCAGCAGGTGCTCTGACTGATGAGTCAAAATGTGAAATATTTGTCTGTAACAGAACGCAGTTTGTCCCTTGTAAGAGGGTGGCGGTGCGGTGTAGTGCCTGCTGCCGTGCAGGTGTAGACTCACTACTTACCAGCGACGACTCTCTCACCTTCAGGTCACGGAGTCTTCGACGGACCGGGAACCTTCGAATTGGACCCGGACACGGCGATCCCCTCTCGGAGCCGACGGCAAACGAACTGGGGAGAAAGTAACCCAAATTCAGGGGGTATCAACTCTTCTTCCACTGGAAAAGATGATACCCCAGGGGTGGCGGCGATCTTCACCAGTTGGGTGTAAGGTCATCACCAGCACAAAGCCTCAGCCACCCAAATCTCACACACTCGCACTCTCGCACGTAGTGTGATAAAGGGGTTTCTCACGTCCATGAGCAAACCCCTAATTCGGCGTTCGGGGACAGACAAGGGATAGACGGACACAGGTGTTACTCACCGTTGTTAGTTCTGCACCGCAAACTCCTCCACTCACAGGTCCCTGTAAGGAGGCAAACAAACAACAGCCGTGCAGGGCCTAACTCTAACCTAGTGTAACACCCCTATACTATCTACAACGGCAGAGCCCTCAAACTAGCTCTGTGGGTGTGGTGCAACAAAACTAGACACAAACTTAACAAACTTGGCCCTGCACGGTAACAACACACATCACGAATCACAATAACAGTGTAAGTAACTACCACGGTGCTGTCCCTTTGATTACCTGCTTCAGATCACCAGGGAGTGTACGCCGTACAGCCTGCCCACTTCCCACACACCTACTTGGGACTACTGCCCCCTATTTATCCACAGGCCCGAGGCCTGGCTCTACCCTCAGGCCTAGTGCCCTCCTAACTTGGTGCCCGTTGGGTGACCTTGGCCTAATGCCCAGGGTCACCTTATATCCCTAGCAGGCGCAAATGAGCTAGGGCCTAATGCCCTCTAATGTGGCCCAGGCCTAATGCCTGATGTTATCCCACGGGCCTAGTGCCCGCCTAACTTGGGGCAGGGTGGAGTGACCTGGGCCTAGTGCCCAGATCACTTTTATTTAGTGGTGCTCAGGCAGTGGTGCAAGTAGAAAAAATGTCTTACGGGTACTGTGTGTGCGCGCCAAAGGCGCGCGCTGTAAAAAAAGGGTGTGGCCAAATGCCACATGGGGCGTGGACAATGAAAATGGGGGCATGATACACATATGGGGGGAGGAGCAGATACACATATGACCCCAATAGTGCCAGATACACGTTTCCCCACAGTGCCAGATATACATTGCCCCACAGTGCCAGATATACATTGCCCCACAGTGCCAGATACACATTGCCTCACTGTGCCATATACATAAATGCCCACAGAGTGCCAGATATACATTGCCTCACAGTGCCAGATACACATTGCCCCACAGTGCCAGATACACAAATGCCCCCTGAGTGCCAGATATACATTGCCTCACAGTGCCAGATACACATTGCCCCACAGTGCCAGATACACAAATGCCCCCACTGTGTCAGATACACATTGCCCCCCAGTGTCAGATACAGAAATGCCCCAACAGTGCCAGATATGCCTCCAGTGCCAGATACAGAAATGCCCCCAGCGCCAGATACATATGTCCACCCAGTGCCAGATATGCCCTCAGTGTCAGATATGCCCCAGTGCCAGATACACATGTCCCTGCAGTGCCAGATATAGCCACAGCGCCAGATACACATGTCCCCCCAGTGCCAGATATGCACCCAGTGCCAGATACACATGTCCCCCAGTGCCAGATACACATGTCCCCCCAGTGCCGGATACACATGTCCCCCCAGTGCCAGGTACTCATGTCCCCCCAGTGCCAGATATGCCCCCAGTGCCAGATATCCCCCCAGTGCCAGATACACGTCCCCCCAGTGCCAGATATGCCCTCAGTGCCAGATATGGCCATGGTGCCAGATACACATGTCCCGCAGTGCCAGATATGGCCACAGTGCCAGATACACATGTCACCCCAGTGCCAGATATGCCCCCAGTGCCAGATACCCATGTCCCCGCAGTACCAGATATGTCCTCAGTGCCAGATACACATGTCCCCCCAGTGCCAGATATGCCCCCAGTGCCAGGTACACATGTCCCCCCAGTGCCAGATATGCCCCGGTGCCAGATACACGTCCCCCCAGTGCCAGATATGCCCTCAGTGCCAGATATGGCCACAGTGCCAGATACACATGTCCCCACAGTGCCAGATATGCCCCCAGTGCCAGATAACCATGTCCCCCCAGTGCCAGATATGCCTCCAGTGCCAGATACACATGTCCCCCCAGTGCCAGATACACATGTCCCCCCCAGTGCCAGATATGCTCCCAGTGCCAGATACACATGTCCCCCTAGTGCCAGATATACCCCCAGTGCCAGCTACACATGCCCCCCCAGTGCCAGATATGCCCCCAGTGCCAGATACACATATCCCCCCAGTGCCAGATACACATGTCTCCCCAGTGCCAGATATCTACCCAGGGCCAGATATCCCCCAGTGCCAGATACACGTCCCCCCAGTGCCAGATATGCCCTCAGTGCCAGATATGGCCACAGTGCCAGATAAACATGTCCCCCAGTGCCAGATATGCCTCCAGTGCCAGATACACATGTCCCCCCAGTGCCAGCTATGCCCCCAGTGCCAGATACACATATCCCCCCAGTGCCAGATACACATGTCTCCCCAGCGCCAGATATCCACCCAGGGCCAGATATGCTCCCAGTGCCAGATATCCCCCCAGTGCCAGGTACACAAGTCCCCCCAGTGCCAGATATGCTCCCAGTGCCAGGTATACATGCCCCCCCCCAGTGCCAGATATGCCCCCAGTGCCAGATATCCCCCAGTGCCAGATACACATTCCCCCAGTGCCAGACATGCCCTCAGCCTCAGTGCCAGATATGGTTCCAGTGCCAGGTTTACATGCCCCCTCCCCAGTGCCAGATATGCCCCCAGTGCCAGATATCCCCCTGTGCCAGATACACATCCCCCCAGTGCCAGATATGCCCTCAGTGCCAGATATGGCCCCAGTGCCAGATACACATGTCCCCGCAGTGCCAGATATGGCCACAGTACCAGATACACATGTCACCCCAGTGCCAGATATGCCCCCAGTGCCAGATACACATGTCCCCACAGTGCCATATATGCCCCCAGTGCCAGAGACACATGTCCCCCCAGTGCCAGATATGCCCCCAGTGCCAGGTACACATGTCCCCCCAGTGCCAGATATGCCCCAAGTGCCAGATATCCCCCAGTGCCATATACACGTCCCCCCAGTGCCAGATATGCCCTCAGTGCCAGATATGGCCACAGTGCCAGATACACATGTCCCCCCAGTGCCAGATATGCCCCCAGTGCCAGATAAACATGTCCCCCAGTGCCAGATATGCCTCCAGTGCCAGATACACATGTCCCCCCAGTGCCAGCTATGCCCCCAGTGCCAGATACACATATCCCCCCAGTGCCAGATACACATGTCTCCCCAGTGCCAGATATCCCCCAGTGCCAGATACACATCCCCCCAGTGCCAGATATGCCCTCAGTACCAGATATGGCCCCAGTGCCAGATACACATGTCCCCGCAGTTCCAGATATGGCCACAGTACCAGATACACATGTCCCCGCAGTGACAGATATGGCCACAGTGCCAGATACACATGTCCCCGCAGTGCCAGATATGGCCACAGTACCAGATACACATGTCCCCGCAGTGCCAGATATGGCCACAGTACCAGATACACATGTCCCCGCAGTGCCAGATACACATGTCACCCCAGTGCCAGATATGCCCCCAGTGCCAGATACACATGTCCCCCAGTGCCAGATATACCCCCAGTGCCAGGTACACATGTCCCCCCAGTGCCAGATATGCCCCCAGTGCCAGATACACATGTCCCCCCAGTGCCAGATACACATGTCCCCCCAGTGCCAGATATCCCCCCAGGGCCAGATATGAACCCAGTGCCAGATATGCTCCCAGTGCCAGGTATACATGCCCCCCCCCCCCCCAGTGCCAGATATGCCGCAAGTGCCAGATATGGTCCCAGTGCCAGGTATACATGCCCCCCCCTCCAGTGACAGATATGCCCCCAGTGCCAGATATCTCCCAGTGCCAGATATGGCCCCAGTGCCAGGTATACATGCCCCCCCAGTGCCAGACATGCCCCCCCCCCCCCCCGCTAACCGCTGCTGCTCACCGCTGCCGTCCTGTCTGTGTGAGGGGAGGAGAAGCGCAGCCTGCGCCTCTCCTTCCCCTCAGTCTCCGGCGGGTGCGGGTGTCTCAGTTCAATTCAGCGCCGATCCATGAGCCAATCAGAGCTCGCTGTGCGACACTGAATTGAGGCGCAAGCTGCTCTCTCCTCCCCTCACATCAGCGGCAGTGCGGCGGGGAGCGTCAGTGAGCAGCAGAGGGAGGAGGAGGAGCTTCGGCCCGTCGGTGTGGGTACAGCGTACCCACGGCTAAATTCTTAAGGGTACGCCGTACCCACCCGTACCTGCACACTTGCACTGCTGGGCTCAGGCTTACAAGCCTGTCTACTATGCGCACGTTGGGGTGGCCTGGGCCTAGCTCCCAGTGCCACCCTTATTCATCTGGGGGGAGAGCGCACCTATTGACTGGGCCTATTGCCCTCTTACTGTCCCCTCAGGCCTATTGCCTGTACTTGCCCACGGGCAGGGCCGTTTCTAACCAATTTGGCTCCCAGTGTGAGATTTAAAAATGCGCCCCCCCCCCCCCATAGATATAAAGAGGAAAAGCATGCGCGCGCCTTCGGCGCGCGCGCTCCCGGTAAGGGGGCGTGACCTCATTAAAGTGGGCGTGGTTTTGTTAAGATGGGCGTGGCCTCATCTGATCTCATCAACACGGCCACCACAGGATATTAAAAAAAAAAAGTCCTCATTTTGCACATTACAGCAGGCACGCTACCCCATTTTACACAGCACGGCAGGCAAGTGTCCCCATTTTACACAGTACGACAGGCACGTGCCCCCATTTTACACATTGCGGCAGGAAAAAGTGTCCCCATTTTACACAGTACGACAGGCAAGTGTCCCCATTTTACACATTGCGGCAGGAAAAAGTGTCCTCATTTTACACAGCACGGCAGGCAAGTGTCCCCATTTTACACATTGCGGCAGGCACGTGCCCCCATTTTACACATTGCGGCAGGAAAAAGTGTCCTCATTTTACACATTACGACAGGCAAGTGTCCCCATTTTACACATTGCGGCAGACAGGTGTCCCCATTTTACACATTGCGGCAGACAGGTGTCCCCATTTTACACATTGCGGCAGACACGTGCCCCCATTTTACACAGTACGCAGGCAAGTGTCCCCATTTTACACACTGCGGCAGACACGTGCCCCCATTTTACACAGTACGCAGGCAAGTGTCCCCATTTTACACACTGCAGCAGACACGTGCCCCCATTTTACACAGTACGCAGGCAAGTGTCCCCATTTTACACACTGCGTCAGACACGTGCCCCCATTTTACACAGTACGCAGGCAAGTGTCCCCATTTTACACACTGCGGCAGACACATGCCCCCATTTTACACAGTACGCAGGCAAGTGTCCCCATTTTACACACTGCGGCAGACACGTGCCCCCATTTTACACAGTACGCAGGCAAGTGTCCCCATTTTACACACTGCGGCAGACACGTGCCCCCATTTTACACAGTACGCAGGCAAGTGTCCCCATTTTACACACTGCGGCAGACAGGTGTCCCCATTTTACACATTAAGGCAGACAGGTCCCCATTTTACACATTAAGGCAGACAGGTCCCCATTTTACACATTAAGGCAGACAGGTCCCCATTTTACACATTACTGCAGGTGGTGGGGAGAGAGAGAGGGAGAGGGGCTGACTTACATTTGTAGCGGTTCTCGCCGCTCTTCAGCCGCCTCTCCCTCCTCGTCTGCGCGGCTCCCCCTTCTCCCTCCTCCCGAGTGCCCAGCTCGGGGGGCGGGGTTTCGCGGAATGACGCGTTTGCGTCGTGACGTCACGACGCAATCGCGTCATTCCGCGAAACCCCGCCCCCCGAGCTGGGCACTCGGGAGGAGGGAGAAGGGGGTTTCAAAGTATGAAGAAGTGCCGCGGCGGGCGCCCCGTGCGGTTGCACGGCTCGCCCGCCGCAAGAAACGGCACTGCCCACGGGCCTATTGCCCGCCTACCTTGCGCCACAGGCCTGTGGCCTGACTGTCCCCTACGGGCCTAGTGCCCGATCCCTGATGGTCTAGGGAGGAAGGGGAGGGTGAGATAAGCCTCACTGAGGTCTCACCTGGTCCAGGGGTCTCCAGCACCCTCTTCTGCCGCTGACCCGTCCTGGCCAGCAGTGCCGCTTCCGCCGTCCTTCTGAGTCCAGCCACCACTGGACATTCTTCTCTTGGTGGCCGACGTCTTCCGGCCTCTTCAGCGGCCACCGGAGCTCTTCTCCCCATGGCCGCCGTCTTCTTCGTTTCCGCCTCCTCTTCCTTCCGACCCACTCTTCACCGCCCTTCCACGCGGCCTCCTTCTTCTCCGCGGTCCCGGCGACGTCTTCTTCCACGCTCCTGCGCGCGGCAGACTTCTTTTGGTCCCATCCGGCGTCTGACGTCAGACGCCGGGGCCTATGACGCGCCGAGCGCCGTTTGGCTTGCTGAGCCCGCCTCTGATTAGCTGGCGCCCCGCGAGCCATGATTGGCTCGCGGACGGCGCCGGATTTCAAATTCCGCTGCTGACTCTTCCAATTGGCGGCCAAAACGGCACCAAGTTTGAAGCGCCGCTGTGCTCCCCGTCGCTGCTGTAAGTCTGGTGCTGGGAAACAACCGGTCCCTGCACCAGACACCCGCCGCTGCACTTCTGATGTGGCCTGTGACACAGGGCACATCTCTACACCCTCATTCCGAGTTGATTGCTCGCTAGCTATTTTTTGCAGAGCAGCGATCAGATAGTTGCCGCCTCTAGAGGAGTGTATTTTTGCTTTGCAAGTGTGCAAACGCTTGTGCAGCCGAGCAGAACAAAAAAGTTTTTTGCAGTTTCTGAGTAGGTCTGAACTTACTCATCCCTTGCGATCACTTCAGCTGTCCGGTCCCAGAATTGTCGTCAGACACCCGCCCTGCAAACACCTGGACACGCCTGCGTTTTCCCTACTACTCCCAGAAAACGGTCAGTTGACACCTATAAACGTCCTCTTCCTGTCAATCTCCTTGCGATCGGTTGTGCAAATGGATTCGCTGCTAGAAGCATTGCACAGCAACGATGCTGTTTGTACCCGTACATTGCGGTGCATACGCATACGCAGTAGTAACCTGATCAGGGGCGGATTGGGAACAAAAAGTGGCCCTGGAAAAATTTGTACTAGTGGCCCCACATGGGCAGCCCCAGAGGTGTAAGGTCTAGCCATGGGCACGGCAGCAGCACAGTCCCCCCAAGACTTTCCAGATAGTGGGCATGTCTAGCATCAAGGGGGAAGTTAAAAGGAAATAAAATTAAATATGAGCACATTATATGATACACCTTCACAATTTAGGAAACTATATCATTCTTTAGAAAGATATATTTTCTTGCTTATTACACGAACCGTATCCCAATCACTATTCACTCAATCTTATATGTCAGCCAAGCAGGCAGACAGAGCATACACTAGATCATCTGCACTCACAGGCTTAGTGGAAAAGTAATTTTCATATATGCAAGTTATTTTGCATCTTATTCATTATGTCTATAAAAAGGACCACATGTCCTCAAACAAAACAGGCCTCACGGGTGCGTCGGCCCACCGGGAATCTTTCCTGTAAACCCTATGGCCAATCCGCCTCTGAACCTGATTGATGTGGTGCGAAAAACGTCAGCGAGCGATCACCTCGGAATGAGGGCCTTTGTTCGCTGAAGGGCTGAAGAGTGGTACAATAATGAGTGTTTGCAGGCAACAGTGAAACATGGTGGAGGATCCTTGCAAGTTTGGGGCTGCATTTCAGCAAATGGAGATGTGGATTTGGTCTGGATCAAAGGTGTCCTCAACACTGAGAAATACAGGCAGTTACTTATCCATCATGCAATACCATCAGGGAAGCATCTGAGGGAACCGCCTTGCCAAGATCCCTCAAAAACTGTGCAGCTGTACCTAGAAGAAAATAAATGATGCTGTTTTGTAGGTAAAGGGTGATCACACCAAATATTGATTTGATTTAGATTTCTCTTCTGTTCACTCACTTTGCATTTTGTTAATTAATAAAAAATAAACTAACACTTCTATATTCTTACGTGGCAGAATTTTTTCCACACCTGCCTAAAACATTTGCACAGTACTGTACATCACAAATGTTAATTTTCCGTTTGCCTCTACCCGATGGCGGCGCAAGCACAATAGGCTGGAAAAATCTGAACCGGGAAACAGAGTGATAGTATATGGGTGTGGTTCGTTTTATCGACAGTATCTAGGTCGACAATGTTTAGGTCGACCACTATAGGTCGACAGTCACTAGGTCGACATGGATGGAAGGTCGACAGGGTTTCTAGGTCGACATGTGCTAGGTCGACAGGTCTAAAGGTCGACATGAGGATTTTTTTTTTTTGTCGTTTTCTTCGTAGAGTGACCGGGATCCCAAATTAGTGCACCGCGTCCCCTCGCATGGCTCGCTTCGCTCGCCATGCTTCGGGCATGGTGCCTTAGCTCCGCTACCGCTTCGCTCGGCACACTTTACTGTTCCAATCGTAGTCCACGTGGATCGTTAAGTATAAAAAAATCCCCCCAAAAAAACAAAAAAAAAACTCATGTCGACCTTTAGACCTGTCGACCTAGCACATGTCGACCTAGAAACCCTGTCGACCTTCCATCCATGTCGACCTAGTGACTGTCGACCTATAGTGGTCGACCTAAACATTGTCGACCTAGACACTGTCGATCTTCAGACCGGATCCCGTGCAATCATTCTGCTTCCGGCTGCATGGTGTCACAGGTTCCTATCTAATACTTTGTCCCGGCAACAGAAACGATAAATTCTCATCACAACCACATAAATATGTGGATTGTGATAAACAAGCCTTATAGAGACCACACTGTCACTCCCAAAATTCTACATGAGTTCAAGGCTACTTGTGTTATACTCCACCTCTGTGAGTGTGGCAGTAGAGTTGTTATGCTACTATAGGAGGCATTCTAAATTAAGAAAACTGTGTGAGATATAAATACAACATTCTCTCAGTAATTCAGAATTGAAAAGTTTCAAACAATCTCCTAAACAGTCTGTGCCGCTGCTTTCACCTGTCCTCAGGGGAACCAAACTCACATTTTCACCTGTGTTCTATGTATGCACTTGAATCATGTCATGGTCATTAAGAACCATGGAAGATGTATAATGGATACTATGTGAGTAGAGATGAGCACAATTTTTAAAACTGTTCCATGAAATATTGCCGTATTCTCAGGGCAGAGTTAGAGGTCAGGCTGCCCCTAGGTACAATATTGGTGTCCCCTCCACCATCATGTCACTACCCCCTTCATGTCAAGGCCTTGATGCCTTTAGGCTTCCAAACACCGCCAACTTCTCCCCACTACCAAGTCCAGCACCACAATTTGCACAGTCCATTTTCCCACCTCTGTCAGTTGCAAAATGTATATATATATATATATATATATATATATAATAATGTATGTGTGTATGTATGTTCCAGTTTAACTCTGGAATGCCTGGAACAATTTATGCCAAACTTGGTACACATATCACTTATAATCTGGAAAAAAAGCTGTAGGGGTAAGACACCCCTAGGGGCGGGGATGGAAAGGGGGTGGCATGTAAAAATCCATTGTGTTCGGGGTCGCGGAGATAAATAGTGACACAGAAATGGGTTCTCTGCGCACTGAGGTGTTAATCTGAGGCGGGGTGTGCTGCTGGTAATGAGGGGTGTCCCACCCCCCCTTAAATGGTAAGTATACAGATGTGGATAAATCCACAGGGAACCAGCACTCAAACCCTATTTGTAGTGGTGAATGATACGGTTATAAAGTGAAACTAAAATCAATAATGAAAAAGCAGGTAATATACTTAAGGTTGTTTATTCTAAGATGCTGAGATACTTTCTTTCCCAACAGGTATAAATTCGGTTTAAAAGTCAATCAGTGATTGGGGCACGCTCCTGGTTTGAGCTTAAATTCTGAAGTGCAAGGTTCAATTGAAAGAACAAATGCTGTAATCTTTGTAAAGTCGAAAAAAAAGTCAAGAAGATCCTCAAAAAACACTGGCCAATATTACTACAAGATGACACCTTGGCAGAGATACTACCACAGAATCCTAAGGTAGTATACAAAAAAGCTCCAGACATAAAACAAAAACTTATACATAGCTGCATACCTCCGACAAACACCACACAGACTACCATTGATGGCTCACATAGCAAAGGAGGGTTTTTCCATTGCGGGACATGTTTAGGTTGTAAGGTAACCAATTCCAGGAGTACTACACCAACATATAGCATAATATCTGAGGCGAATACACGAGTATAAGACAAGGGATAGGTTGACATGCCACAGCAAGGGCATTATATACATCCTCCAATGCCCATGTGTTAAACAATACGTAGGAAGAACAATACGACCACTGAAAGTCAGAATTGGGGAACACGTACGCAACATTAGGAAAGGCACAGAAGACCACCCATTATCCCAACATTTCAAAGAGTTTCACAACTCAAACCCTGCTCTACTTAAGTTCACTGGTGTAAAAGAGGTCAAAAAGAACTGGAGAGGAGGTGATTACATCTCCAGAATCAATAAGGAAGAACTGTGCATGATGATTAATTTAGGGACACTGGCCCCCAAAGGGCTCAACATTGACAACGAAATTACGTCTGTCATATGCAAATGAAGACATATCCCATTTCAAGTCAATTCAACAGCAGCTACATTCACTATTCTATGATATCTTACATCAAAGTAGTGACAGGCATTGGTTAATGCTGTAGAGGGTTAATCATTATTCTCATGCATTTGAACATAGCCTCAAAATATCCCAAGGTTCATTATTTTGAGTATTAACACCATTCTGCAAGATTGATTCATATAACTGCTATATTGTAACTTTATATATATATCCTTTTCACTACGGATATATTTTTCCATTATTTTCCTTTTTTTAATACTGGGTACACTCTAAAGCACTGTGATGATGTCACATCCTCCCATAAACTTCGATTGACAAGCTGTGAGCCAATCACAAAGCCAGATAATACTGGGCACACTCTAAAGCACTGTGATGATGTCACATCCTCCCATAAACTTCGATTGACAAGCTGTGAGCCAATCACAAAGCCAGATAATACTGGGCACACTCTAAAGCACTGTGATGATGTCACATCCTCCCATAAACTTCGATTGACAAGCTGTGAGCCAATCACAAAGCCAGATCAGAGGACCAATGGGAATTGATCCCACCCTATCAGGACACCTTAAATTCCTGCAACCTAAACACACAAATGACTCCCAGAGGAAGACCCTAACAGGTCGAAATGCGTTGGAGCTACCCATCTATACTACATTGGACTGAGGACGAATATTCATTACAAAGAAGGACAGTACTGCTAATCCTTTCCGCAAACCATCCGGTCACGTGATCCGGAGTTCCGGAAGCAACCGGTTGCCAGGCGACGGAAGAAGCCCGAGACAGCAGAGAGTGGAAGGCGGAGGGGAAGGGAGAAGGTAAGTCCCTGTAGGAGGAGGAGAGGCGCGGCCAGCCGCTCGGAGAGCTCCGGCCGGGTCCACTTCGCCTCTGTGACAGGCGCACACCCCAGGTCAGCGGCCCCACAGAGCGGGCCTGATTCGGGCGCTCTACTGTGGGACGTGCTGCAGGAGGAATAGCGCCAGTCTAGGGTCCTTATTCTCCACTCTAACCAAAGCATACACTACCGCTGTCAACTGTTCATCACTTCACAAGAGAATCCTTCACTTCAGTGCACAGATTAGCGGGACGCCGCAGTCTGTATAGACTTGTAAACCGTTTGGACTTTAGTACATATTAACATTATTATTATTTTGTGGCATTTTTCTTTTTCTCTTTTTCTTTTTCTTTTTTTTCGACTTTACAAAGATTACAGCATTTGTTCTTTCAATTGAACCTTGCACTTCAGAATTTAAGCTCAAACCCGGAGCGTGCCCCAATCACTGATTGACTTTTAAACCGAATTTATACCTGTTGGGAAAGAAAGTATCTCAGCATCTTAGAATAAACAACCTTAAGTATATTACCTGCTTTTTCATTATTGATTTTAGTTTCACTTTATAACCGTATCATTCACCACTACAAATAGGGTTTGAGCGCTGGTTCCCTGTGGATTTATCCACATCTGTATACTTACCATAAATAGTGACACTCCCAATGCTGTTTAAGTCCAAGTTCAGCCGCCATCAGCATGGGGGGTGAGAAGGGGAGAAAAATAAAATGTCCAAAATGACCGACAGTAGTGTCAAAGATTTCCGCGCTGGCGAAGCCGCAGGCAAAAAGCTATATAAATACAAAATTCATTAGTCTGTCTGTTTGTCTGTCTGTCTGCCCGTTATGTATTTGGACACCCTTTGATAAAACCAATGTAAAGTGGTTCAGTTGGATCCTGGACAGGTTTTAGGGGGTTAGGGACCTGGCAGGACCTCACGGTGGAATGCGACAGGAACAATTTTGACCCAGTTAGCCTATTCTGGGCCCTCCACTGGATGGATCTGCAACTTCACAGAGTGGTAACACTGGATCCCAGAAGATCCAGTGGGGTTGTGGTCCCGGTCGGACCTCCCGTTGGCACACACTAGCTAGAACTATGACCAGGGGAGCCTGTTCTGGGCCCGCCACTGGATGGATTTGGAAGAAACATTCACAGAGTGATAACACTGGATCCCAGAAGACATATTAGGGGGTTGGGGATCAGTGAGACCTTACAGCAGAATGCACTGGCCAGAACCTTGACCTGGGGAGCCTGTTCTGGGCCTTCCACTGGATGAATTTTGAGGAAAACTTTAATGACGAGAAATAACTGACAGAAATGGAGGTGGTAAGACAAAAAATGTTGTGTACTCAAAAGCCTTGGAATAGTAACATTGATAACAGAATGAAAACTTTAAACCCATCTTGCAATTGAAAAGTGATTATAAAACTGAACATAAAGAAAAGCTGGGGATCAGGGCGACTGGCAACACCCTAAAACCCACAAGGGGCAGCCACCTCATGGGTGTGTTGGAAGGGCTACTAAGCTACTAATTATTTCTCTTACGTCCTAGAGGATGCTGGGGACTCCGTAAGGACCATGGGGTATAGACGGGCTCTGCAGGAGATAGGGCACCTAAAAAGAACTTTGACTATGGGTGTGCACTGGCTCCTCCCTCTCTGCCCCTCCTCCTGACCTCAGTTTGATCTTGTGCCCAGAGGAGAATGGGTGCACTGCAGAGAGCTCTCCAGAGTTTTCTGTGGAAAAAGAATTTTGTTAGGTTTTTTATTTTCAGGGAGTCCTGTTGGCAACAGGCTCCCTGCATCGTGGGACCGAGGAGAGAAAAGCAGAGCTGGCTTGTAAAGTTGGGCACTGCTTCTAGGCTACTGGACACCATTAGCTCCAGAGGGAGTCGGAACACAGGTCTCACCTGGGGTTCGTCCCGGAGCCGCGCCGCCGTCCTCCTCACAGATGCCGAAGATAGAAGCCGGGTGAGTATTGAGGAAAAGACTTCAGGCGGCAGAAGACATCAGATCTTCATGAGGTAAGCGCGCAGCGGTAAGCTGCGCGCCATTGCTCCCAGTCACACTCACACAAGCAGGCACTGAAGGGTGCAGGGCGCAGGGGGTGCGCCCTGGGCAGCAATAAACCTCAATTTGGCCATAAATAGATTAGGCTGTGGGACAGTAAATCCGCGGACCCCCGCCATTTTATTAGTATATGATGATGGGACCAAAGCCCGCCGTCAGGTGGGCGGGGCTTGATCCTCAGCACTAACCAGCGCCATTTTCTCCACAGAGGCTGCATGAGAAAACGCTGGCTCCCTGTTCTCTCCCCTGCTGAGCTTCACAGGTTGGAAAAAGGAGGAGGGGGGCACTTTGGCGACGCAGTGAGTGGAGATTACAATTATAAACATATAACAGCGCTATCTGGTCATATATTCCAGTGTTTTTAAGCGCTGGGTGTGTGCTGGCATACTCTATCTCTCTGTCTCTCCTAAGGGCCTGGTTGGGGTTTTGTCCCCTTATAGGTAACTCCCTGTGTGTGTGGGGTGTCGGTACGTGTGTGTCGACATGTCTGAGGCGGAAGGCTTCTCCAAGGAGGAGGTGGAGCAAATGAGTGGTGTGTCCCCGTCGGTTGTGCCGACTCCAGATTTGGATGGACATGTGGCATACGTTGCATGCAAGTGTGACATCTTTACATAAAAGGCTTGATAAGGCTGGTTTAGGGGGGACATCAGGCGGTCAATCCTCAGATTGGACCGACTCACAGGGCCCGTCGGGGTCTCAAAAGCGTCCCTTAACACAAGACACTACTACCGACACGGATTCTGATTCCAGTGTCGACTATGACGAAGTAAAATTGCACCCTAGGGTGACTAAAACTATTCAGTGTATGATTGTGGCAGTAAGGGATGTGTTGCATATTGTGGATGAACCCTCGGTCCCCGACACAAGGGTACACATGTTTAAGGAAAAGAAACAGATTATTAATTTTCCCACATCTCATGAATTAAATGAGTTCTTTGGAAAAGCTTGGGAGACTCCGGATAAGAGACCGTAGATCCCCAAAAGAATTTTTATGGCATACCCTTTCCCTAAGCAGGACAGGGAGATTGGGAATTACCCCCCACTGTGGACAAGGCCCTGACGCGCTTGTCCAAGAAAGTGGCGCTACCGTCTCCTGACACAGCGGCCCTTAAGGACCCTGCAGATCGCAGGCAAGAAACTACCTTAAAGAGTATTTATTCTCATACGGGTGCTGTGCTAAGACCGACGATTGCGTCGGCATGGGTGTGTAGCGCAATTGCAGCTTGGACAGATGAGCTGACAGATCAATTTGATACTATGAATAAGGATACTATATTCCTAACTCTAGCCCATATAAAAGACGCAGTCTTATTTATGAGGGATGCTCAAAGGGACATTGGATTGCTAGCTTCTAGGGCCAATGCCATGTCTATCTCCGCGAGAAGATCCTTATGGACTCGCCAATGGACGGGTGATGCGGATTCCAAAAAACATATGGAAGTACTACCCTATAAGGGTGATGTATTGTTTGGGGATGGGCTGACGGACCTGGTTTCCACAGCTACAGCAGGTAAATCAAATTTTTTACCATATATTCCCCAACAGCAAAAGAAAGCAACACCTTATCAGATGCAGTCCTTTCGGTCGCACAAGTCCAAAAGAGGTCGGGGATCCTCTTTCCTCACCAGAGGTAAGGGCAGAGGCAAGAGAGCACCTGCTTCGGCAGGTGTCCAGGAACAAAAGTCCTCCCCGGCTGCTCCAAAACCCACAGCATGACGCTGGGGCTCCCCTGAGGGAGTCCGCACCGGTGGGGACACGTCTTCGACTTTTCAGTCAGGCCTGGGTCAGATCGGACCTGAATCCCTGGGTGTTGGAAATAGTTTCACAGGGTTACAAACTGAAATTCGAGGAGGTGCCCCTGCGCCGATTTTTCAAGTCGGCCCTACCAGCTTCCACATCGGAAAGGGATGTAGTGTTAGCTGCAATTCAAACGCTGTGTATACAGCAAGTGATAATCAAGGTTCCCCTACACCAGCAGGGAAGAGGTTACTACTCAACCCTATTTGTGGTCCCGAAACCGGACGGTTCAGTCAGACCGATTTTGAATCTGAAATCCCTAAACCTGTACATAAAAAGATTCAAATTCAAAATGGAATCACTCAGAGCGATAATAGCCAACATGGAGGAGGGGGAGTTTACGGTGTCTCTGGACATAAAGGATGCGTACCTTCAAGTCCCCATATATGCCCCCCATCAGGAATACCTGAGATTCGCTGTACAGGATTGTCATTACCAATTTCAGACGTTGCCGTTTGGACTTTCCACGGCCCCGAGGATTTTCACCAAGATAATGGCGGAAATGATGGTGGTCTTGCGCAAGCATGGAGTAACAATTATCCCATACTTGGACGATCTCCTGATAAAAGCGAGATCAAGAGAGAAATTACTGAGCAGTGTGGCGCTCTCTCTGAGAGTGCTCCAGCAACACGGTTGGATTCTAAATCTACCGAAGTCACAGTTGATTCCGACAACTCGTCTACCGTTCCTAGGTATGATACTGGATACGAAACAAATGAAGGTCTTCCTCCCAATAGAGAAAGCCCAAGACATCCAGAACATGGTTAGAGACCTGCTAAAACCGAAAAGGGTGTCAGTTCACCAATGCACTCGAGTTCTAGGGAAAATGGTGGCGGCCTACGAGGCCATTCCCTTCAGAAGGTTCCATGCAAGGACTTTTCAATGGGACCTTCTGGACAAGTGGTCCGGGTCCCATCTGCATTTACATCGGAAAATAACTCTGTCCCCAGGAACCAGAGTGTCCCTCCTGTGGTGGTTGCAGAGTGCTCACCTGCTGGAGGGTCGCCGGTTCGGGATTCAGGACTGGATCCTGGTTACCATGGACGCGAGCCTCCGAGGATGGGGAGCGGTCACACAGGGAAAGACTTTTCAGGGTCTTTGGTCAGACCAGGAGTCCTGTCTACACATCAATGTGTTGGAACTCAGGGCCATTTACAACAGCCTTCGACAAGCGGAGAGTTTTCTTCGAAACCTACCGGTTCTGATTCAATCAGACAATGTCACAGCAGTGGCTCATGTGAACCGCCAAGGCGGGACACGAAGCAGGGTCGCGATGGCGGAAGCCACAAGGATCCTTCGCTGGGCGGAAAATCATGTAAGCGCTCTGTCGGCTGTCTTCATTCCGGGAGTGGACAACTGGGAAGCAGACTTCCTCAGCAGACACGATCTCCATCCAGAAGAGTGGGGACTTCATCAAGAAGTCTTTGCAGACGTAACACGTCTTTGGGGAACTCCTCAAATAGACATGATGGCGTCACGTCTCAACAAAAAACTTCGGAGGTATTGCGCCAGGTCTCGGGACCCTCAGGCAGTAGCAGTAGACGCACTGGTAACACCGTGGGTGTTTGACTCGGTCTACGTGTTCCCTCCTCTTCCTCTCATCACGAAAGTGTTGAGGATCATAAGACGAAGAAGAGTACAGACGATACTCGTTGTCCCAGACTGGCCTCGAAGGGCTTGGTACTCGGATCTACAAGAGATGCTCACAGGAGACCCCTGGCCTCTTCCCCTGAGGAAAGACCTGTTGCAGCAGGGGCCCTGTGTATTTCAAGACTTACCGCGGTTACGTTTGACAGCATGGCGGTTGAACGCCGAATCCTAGCAAAAAAGGGGTCATCCCTACTTTAATAAAGGCTAGGAAGGAGGTGACGATAAAACATTATCACCGTATCTGGCGAAAGTATGTGTCTTGGTATGAGACCAAGAATGCAACTACGGAAGATTTTCATTTGGGCCGTCTTCTCCACTTCCTACAGACAGGAGTGGATATGGGCCTGAAATTAGACTCGGTTAAGGTACAGATTTCGGCCCTCTCGATTTTCTTTCAGAAGGAATTGGCTTCTCTTCCAGAAGTCCAGACGTTTGTAAAGGGAGTGCTGCACATCCAGCCACTTTTGTGCCTCCAGTGGTACCATGGGACCTGAACGTGGTGTTGCAGTTCCTAAAATCACACTGGTTTGAACCGCTTAACAATGTTGAATTGAAATTTCTTACCTGGAAGGTGGTAATGTTGTTGGCCTTAGCATCAGCAAGGAGAGTGTCAGAATTGGCGGCTCTATCACACAAGAGCCCCTACTTGATTTTTCATGTGGATCGAGCTGAATTGAGAACACGTCCGCAATTTTTGCCTAAAGTGGTTTCGTCGTTCCATATGAATCAACCTATTGTGGTGCCTGTGGCTACTGGTGACCTGGAGGATTCCAGATCCCTGGACGTAGTCAGGGCCTAAAAAATTTATGTAGCCAGGACGGCTAAAATTAGGAAAACAGAGGCTCTGTTTGTCCTGTATGCGGCCAATAAGATTGGCGCTCCTGCTTCAAAGCAGACTATTGCTCGCTGGATCTGTAATACGATTCAGCAGGCTCACTCTACTCCTGGATTGCCGGTACCAAATTCGGTTAAGGCCCATTCCACTAGGAAGGTGGGCTCTTCTTGGGCGGCTGCTCGAGGCGTCTGGGCTTTACAACTTTGCCGAGCGGCGACGTGGTCGGGGTCAAACACTTTTGCTAAATTCTACAAGTTTGATACCCTGGCTGATGAGGACCTAGCGTTTTGCTCAGTCGGTGCTGCAGAGTCATACGCACTCTCCTGCCCGATTGGATGCTTTGGTATAAACCCCATGGTCCTTACGGAGTCCCCAGCATCCTCTAGGACGTAAAAGTAAATAAGATTTTAAACCTACCGGTAAATATATTTCTCCTAGTCCATAGAGTATGCTGGGCGCCCGTCCCAGTGCGGAAACTCTGCAAGACTTGTATATAGTTGTTGCTTACATAAGGGTTATGTTACAGTTGACATCGGTCTTGGACCGTTACTGTCGTTTGTTCATACTGTTAACTGGTTATGTATGTTCCAGGTTACATGGTATGATTGGTGTGGGCTGGTATGAATCTTGCCCTTGGATTGCTAAATCCTGCCTTGTATTGTCCATCTCCTCTGGGCACAGTTCTCTAACTGAGGTCTGGAGGAGGGGCATAGAGGGAGGAGCCAGTGCACACCCATAGTCAAAGTTCTTTTTAGGTGCCCTATCTCCTGCGGAGCCTGTCTATACCCCATGGTCCTTACGGAGTCCCCAGCATCCTCTACGGACTAGGAGAAATAGATTTACCGGTAGGTTTAAAATCTTATTTTTTCATATGTTGACAGGTACATCCAACTCATTGATAACTTCATAAGTGGAAGATTTAAACCCGGGCAACGCCGGGTACTTCAGCTAGTAAAAGAATACAAAAATAAGTTGTACTATATATTAAAAAATAATCACCTGTCCTCAGCCTGCTGAGCACGTGCCTCCCGTAGGCATGTACCTCACAGCAGCAACGGTCGGGAAGCAGTCCCCCCCCCCCCCAGCAGTAGCAGCACCTAACCGCAAATCGGCCAGCGGCACCATGAGCAGGGAGACAGCAGCAACAGGGAGCAGTGCTCCCCCTCCAACCGCAGCGCCAACCAGAAGACTGAGGTAGTAGCCCAGCAGCAGCACCACCACCCCGGCCATGGTAAGATGTATTTTGGCAGCACAAGGTGGTGTCCAGAGTAGTGGCTGCCTGGGGTCACTCCCTGGGGAAAAGTGGTAGTGGTTTCAGTGTGCCCTTGCGCCTGGGAGGGATGTATATATGTATGAAGGCAACGGATGCATATATGTATGTGAGCAGTAGTGTACTGATGTATACATGTATGTATGTATGTATGTATGTATGTATGTATGTATGAGGGAGGCAGTGTATATATGTATGTATCTATCTATCTATCTATCTATCTATCTATCTATCTATCTATCTATCTATCTATCCATGAGGGAGGCAGTGTATGTATGTGAACGGTAGTGCATGTATGTATACATGTATGTATGTATGTATGTATGTATGTACAGTATGTATGTATGTATGTATGTATGTATGTATGAGGAAGGCAGTGCATGAGGGAAGCAGTGGATGTATGTATGTATGTATGTATGTATGTATAAGGGGGCAGTGTAATGTATATATGTGGGCGGGATGTACTAAATGGAAAATGCGGTAAACCACCGTTTACCACATTTTCCGAATGTACTAAGCCCAAGCAGATGGGTCAGTGCCGCAGAGGGGATCGCCAGCTTTTGCTGGCGATACTCCATAGAAGCCTATGGGCTTCTCTCTGCAGCGCTGGTGTGAGGGATCTGATTGGTTCCCTCCCAGCATGCTTCGCGGCTGCCCTCGTCACTCTGTGCATGCGCAGAATGACTCCAGGGGCCGAAACCCGGAAGTTGCCGGGGATCGCGAAGGACAGCTCTTATCAGAAGAGCTAGGGCCGGCTCCAGGCCTACTAGCACCCTGAGCGAGAAAATGTAAAAGCGCCCCCCAACCCCTATGTGCGCGCCGAAGGCGCGCGCGCGCGCGCTTCGGGAAAAGTGGGCGTGGCCTCCTGGGAAAGTGGGTGTGGCCTCGTAACTTCATATTATCAAACTATAAATAAATATATTTTTTCACACCCCCTCTATGCACACAATTAGCAGCCTTACGCAGAACAGCCACCGTAGTGTTCCTTACACACAATGTCTCCAGTGTAGTGCCAGATACACATAATGTGCAGTGCCAGCTACACATGACATGCCCCGCAGCAGTGCCAGCAACACATGACATGCCCCGCAGCAGTGCCAGCTACATATGACATGCCCCGCAGCAGTGCCAGCTACACATGACATGCCCCGCAGCAGTGCCAGCTACACATGACATGCCCAGCAGCAGTGCCAGCTACACATGACATGCCCCGCAGCAGTGCCAGCTACACATGACATGCCCCACAACAGTGCCAGCTACACACAATAGGCCCCCCAGCAGTGCCAGCTACACATGATAGTGTTCACGTTTTAGGGCAGGGTGCTGATCACAAGGAGGGCACATTTTTAAGTAAGGAGGACAAAATGATGTACATACTGTAATGCTTGGTGCTCCTCCACCCACACGTAGAAGCAGGGACAGTGCGCGCCGAAGGCGCGCAGCAAAAATTTAGGGGCGTTGCTTCGTGGGGAAGGTGCATGACCACAGAATAGTGGCAATTCGCATTACACCACATAGTAGTGCAGCTAATACACATTGCACCAGGTAGAACCTCCTATACACTTTGCGCCAGGCAGAGCACGTTAGACACTTTGCGCCAGGCAGAGCACGTTAGACACTTTGCGCCAGGCAGCGCACGTTAGACACTTTGCACCAGGCAGCGCACGTTAGACACATTGCCTAGCCACAGACGCCTAGTAGATACACTACATGATATGCCCCCCAGCAGTGCCAGCTACACGTGACATGCCCCCCAGCAGTGCCAGCTACACATGACATACCCCCCAGCAGTGCCAGCTACACGTGACATGCCCCCCAGCAGTGCCAGATACATAAATGGCCACACAGTGCAGATATGCCCCCAGTGCCTGATATATAAATGCCCCCACAAAGCCAGATATATAAGTGCTCCCACAGTGCCAGATACATAAGTGCCCCCACAGTGCCAGATACATAAGTGCCCCCACAGTGCCAGATACATAAGTGCCCCCACAGTGCCAGATAAATCAGTGACCCCACAGTGCCAGATACATAAGTGCCAGATACATAAATGCCCCCAGTGCCACAAAATATAAATGCCCCCACAGTGCAGATATGCCCCCACAGTGCCAGATACATAAATGCCCCCGTGCCACAAAACATAAAAGCCCCCACAGTGCAGATATGCCCCCACAGTGCCAGATACATAAATGCCCACAGTGCCAGAAACATAAATGCCCCCACAGTGCCAGAAACATAAATGCCCCCAGTGCCAGAAACATAAATGCCCCCACAGTGCAGATATGCCCCCACAGTGCCAGATACATAAATGCTCCCAGTGCAGATATGCCCCTACAGTGCCAGATACATAAATGCCCCCCGTGCCACAAAACATAAATGCCCCCACAATGCAGATATGCCCCCACAGTGCCAGAAACATAAATGCCCCCACAGTGCAGATATGCCCCCACAGTGCCAGAAACATAAATGCCCCCACAGTGCAGATATGCCCCCACAGTGCCAGAAACATAAACGCCCTCACAGTGCAGCTATGACCCCACAGTGCCAGATTTTCACTTACATGTCACTGCGGTGCTGGGAGCCGGGAGGGGGAGTACTGCTGTGGGCGCGGGCGGGTGGGCGGACGGATGAACACTTCTGTATGCGCGCTATGCGCGCTGCGGGGCGCCGGCGTCTAACGTCAGACGCCGGCGCCGCACAGCGCGCTGCATAGCGCGCACACAAGCGGTCTGGACACTGACTGATTGAAGGCTGGCTCCAGGCAGGAATATGGCAGCCGCAGCGTGCGGCGCCCTATAAGAGTGGCGCCCCGCGCGGCCGCTCTAGTCGAACATGCCTGGAGCCGGCCCTGAGAAGAGCTGCCCTTCACAATGCTAATCACATATGTAAGTACATATGCGATTAGCATTGTTACAATCGGCAGTAATGTCTCTTTGTACAGCCCGCCCATGTATGTGGGAGGCAGTGTATGGATGAATAGATGGATGAATATATGAGGTAGGCAGTGCATGTATGAGTTAGACAGTGTATGTATGTATGTATGTATGTATGTATGTATGTATGTATGTATGAAAGAGGCAGAATATGTACAGTATGAATGTACATATGTGAGAGGCGGTGTATGGATGTATATAATTATTATTATTACCAGTTATTTATATAGCGCACACATATTCCGCAGTGCTTAACGGAGAGAATATTTGGCCATTCACATCAGTCCTTGCCCCAATGGAGTTTACAATCTATATTCCTTCCACATGTACACGCACACACATTCACACTAGGGTTAAGTTTGTTGGGAGTTAATTTACCTACCAGCATATATTTGTATTGTGGGAGGAAACCGGAGAACATGGAAGAAACCCACGCAAGTACGGAGAGAATATACAAACTCCACACAGTTAAGGCCATGGTGGGAATTGAACCCTTTACCAGTGTTGTGAGGCATTAATGCTAACCAATACACCATGCATGTGAAAGGCAGTGCATGTGTGAATGTATATATGAGAGAGGCAGCGTATGTATGTACAGTATGTGAGAGGTAGTGTATTTATGAACGTAAATATGAGAGAGGTAGCGTATGTATGTATATATGAGAGAGGCAGTATATGGATGTATATATGAGAGAGGCAGTGTATGGATGTATATGTGTATGAGAGACAGAATGAAATAGAAAGAGATAGAGGTGTGGTAGAAATAAAAGGAGATAGTTTGTAAAAGGGAGCGAGAATGAGAAAGACAGAGAAAAAGGAGAAATGTGAAGGAATATGGGAGAGACCCAGAGAATGTATAAGAGAAAAAGAGAGAGAGAGATAGAGGGAGAGAGAGAGAGAGAGAGAGAGAGAGAGACCAGGCCTCATGTGTGGCACTAGCCATACCCACTCTGGTGGAGATCTGAGTTGAGGGGCCCCTTAAAAATATCGCTATGGGGCCCACAAAGTTCTACTTATGCCCTTGATGAGCAGCATGCATGTGCTAACACTGTAATGATGGACTGACAGCAATCTAAATAATCATATACTACTAATCATTTGCTGCGTGGCTAAACTATACATCTTGTGTTTAACCTCATGAAAGTAAAATAAACCTTCTTTACAAGAAAATTAACTTCGTTTTACTAAAGTTCGATGAAACATTTATGCCCAGAGAATTCGTTTTCAGAATATATGCACTTATATTAATGAGTGTGAAATACTGTGCTGTGGGCCAAGATAAATGATAGACTTGAAGGAAAGAGTGCCTCTAGTGACTGTAGAATTATTAAAATGGCCGAATACCACAATTGATGGCTTTACCAAGAAATAACGCTGAAACAAAGCAATAGATACATATAAGAGAAGTGTTGATTCATCAGTATTAAATAAAAGCCATTTTCCAGTACAATTTCTCTCTATAGATCTGACACACTGTGTAAGAGCAAGTTAGAAGCGCTCATTATTTTTAGTGATGGAGATATGGTGATGAGGGTGTTGTAGGTAATACTCTCTGGAAGACCCCGGAAGGCTTTGTTAGAGAATATCTTATGGCACACATCAGATGGTGTGTTTATATTCTATGTTACAACTTGCAGGTAGTGTGTTTTCACGATCCATCAGTGTATTTCTTCTTTGTAACTATATGATAATACTATAGGTCAGCATTATCGCTTCTGTCTCCTCAGAGGGTGACAAAAGGAGGAAATCTGAGTCCTGTAATGACAATGGGCCTAATTCAGAGTTGATCGCAGCATCAAATTTGTTAGCAGTTGGGCAAAACCATGGGGGTCATTCCCTGTTGATCGCACGTAGCAACTTTTTGCTGCCCGTGCGATCAACTAGACGCCGCCTGGTGGGGGGGGGGGGAGCGTATTTCTGCATAGCGGGGCTGCAAACGCTTGTGCAGCCCTGCTATGCAAAATAAGTTTTGTGTAAAAGCAGACCAGGGTAAGAGTTACTTACCCTGTGTGATCGATTCAGCGATGCAGGTCCTGGAATTGCAATCAGATATCAGCCCTCCAAACGCTTGGACACCCCTGTGTTGGACTCACCACTCCCCGAAAACGATGAGTTGCCGCTCCGGAACACCTTCCTGCTGTCAATCTTCTTGCGATCGCACTAGCGATCGCTTTCTTCGTTCTTCTGGTCGTTGCCCGGCGACGGGCGTCACTGTGCAATGAGGCACGTGCGTATTGCGGCCGCCACTCAGAACTGACCCATTTGCACTGCTGCGACAACCAGCAGCATGCGAACGGGTCGGAATCACCCCCCATGTGCACAGCAGGGGGGGCAGATATAACATGTGCAGAGAGTTAGATTTGGGTGGGGTGTGTTCAAACTGAAATCTAAATTGCAGTGTAAAAATAAAGCAGCCAGTATTTACCCTGCACAGAAACAATATACCCACCCAAATCTAACTCTCTCTGCACATGTTATATCTGCCACACCTGCAGTGCACATGGTTTTGCCCAACTGCTAACACATATGCTGCTGCGATCAACTCTGAATTAACCGCTATGTCATTATACATTGTAATGTATTTATTATAAAGTACACTAGTAAATGGTTTTGCATTCAATAACTCTGTAGAAGACTATTGTCATAGATATTATGAGCCTGAGGATAACTGGTGTATCGGGATCTAATGCTAGCCATACATCAGACCAACTTTTCTCCAACACTCCAAACTTCCAACCATCCAACTTGTCTGTTCAACTAAAACAGTGCCCCACACATCTCACCAACTTTTTACCAGTGCTCCACACATGTAACCAACTTTTCATCAGACCTACCAACCTTCCAACTTCTGTCCAACTTGTGATGTCACCGAAGTAGGCGGACAGTGCCTGCCTACAGTTCTTCAGTTTTGCTTTGTTTTTTAATTTCAAAACATGCAGAAGTGTCTTTTTTTTAGTGAAACTGGGCTTTTCTTTAACCACCATACATTTATGAGATTTACTTATTTTTATACTGAACTATGGATACCAGCATGGTTGGGCTGCCAAGGCAAATATATATATATATATATATATATATATAAAAGATGTAGATATTCGGCACTCCCAATGTAGTAAAATGTACAGCTTGCCTGGTGCCCTCTTTTTTGGAGGCACAAGTATTATTTATATATTTTTAAAAAGATTATTATTATATATATATATATATATATTTTTTTTTTAAATGGAATGGGAAAAACCCGTAAAAAAATTGCGTGGGGTCCCCCCTCCAAAGCATAACCAGCCTCGGGCTCTTCGAGCCAGTCCTGGTTCTAAAAATCCGGGGAAAAAAGGGACAGGGGAATGGGGATCCCCCGTATTTTTAAAACCAGCCCCAGGCTCTGCGCCTGGTGCTGGTGCAAAAAATACGGGGGACAAAAAGAGTAGGGGTCCCCCATATTTTTTACACCAGCATCAGGCTCCACTAGCTGGACAGATAATGCCACAGCCGGGGGTCACTTTTATACAGTGCCCTGCGGCCATGGCATTAAATATCCAACTAGTCACCCCTGGCCGGGGTACCCTGGGGAGTGGGGACCCCTTCAATCAAGGGGTCCCCCCCTCCAGCCACCCAAGGGCCAGGGGTGAAGCCCGAGGCTGTCCCCCCCATCCAAAGGCTGCGGATGGGGGGCTGATAGCCTTGAGAAAATTGAAAGAATATTGTTTTTTCCAGTAGTACTACAAGTCCCAGCAAGCCTCCCCCGCAAGCTGGTACTTGGAGAACCACAAGTACCAGCATGCGGGAGAAAAACGGGCCCGCTGGTACCTGTAGTTCTAATGGGAAAAAAATACCCAAATAAAAACAGGAGACACACACCGTGACAGTAAAACTTTATTTCACACATGTCGACACACACATACTTACCTATGTTGACACGAAGCAGTCGGTCCTCTTCTCCAAGTAGAATCCACGGATACCTGAAAATAAAAGATAATTATACTCATCTGATCCAGCGTCCTTATACGTAATGCCACCCCTGTAGTAGTAGCATCCTTATACGTAATGTGCCCCCAGTAGTAGTACCGTCCTTATACATAATGCCCCCCCAGTAGTAGTAGCATCCTTACATGTAATGCCCTCCCAGTAGTAGTTTCACCGTCCTTATACATAATGCCCCCCAGTAGTAAGAGTCCTTATACATAATGCCCCCCCAGTAGTAGTGTCCTTATATGTAATGCCCCCCAGTATTAGTAGCCTCCTTATACATAATGCCCCCCAGTAGTAGTAGCATCGTTATATGTAATGCCCCCCTGTAGTAGTAGCGTTCTTATACATAATGCCCCCCCAGTAGTAGTAGCATTGTTATATGTAATGCCCCCCTGTAGTAGTAGCGTTCTTATACATAATGCCCCCCCAGTAGTAGTAGCATCGTTATATGTAATGCCCCCATGTAGTAGTAGCGTTCTTATACATAATGCCCCCCAGTAGTAGTAGCATTGTTATAGGTAATGCCCCCCCAGTAATAGTAGCATCCTTATACATAATGCCCCCCCAGCAGTAGTATCGTTATATGTAATGCCCCCCCCCCCAGCAATAGTAGCGTCCTTATACGTAATGCCCCCCCTATAGTAGTAGCGTCCTTGCATGTAATGGCCCCCCCAGCAGTGGCGTCCATAAAGCGCGCACACACAGACATACCTCACACACACACAATTCACACATATATACAAACACACACACACACACCCCACAATGCACACACACACCTCTACCATACACACACACACACACATATATACACACACACACACACACACACACACACACACACCCACCATACACACACACACACACACACACACTTCTCTCTCACCCTCCACTTACCAAGTCTGGCTGGCCGTCACTGCAAAGCTGTCTGGTCCCGCGTAGCTCCGCCCCTCTGTTCCATGTAGCTCCGCCCCTCGTGCCACCGTAGCTCCGCCCCCTTTTCAGGCCCCGCACTGCACAGCCCGCTGTCACAGGTGATTGGGGGGGGGGGGGCTTTTCATGCTGCCGGCGCAGTAGGCGGACACTAGCAGGCAGTGTCCGCCTACTTATCGTTCAGTTGGGGGGAAAGTTTCCCCTACACCTGAACGATTGGTTGGGAAAATCAAACAGGTTTGATTTTCCCAACTAGTTGGACAGACCGTTTCTGTCCGTTTTTCAGCGTGTGGGAGCAAACGGCTGATAATCGTTTGCTCCCACACACTGCCAGATTATCTTTCCAACCAGCCAACTAGTTGGCTGGTTGGAAAGATATCGTCCTGATGTATGGCCAGCTTAATACTCACCATTGACTAAAGGAATATTTTGAGCAGTTCAGTCTGAAGAACTGATATTGTGTTTATAATCATACAATAATGAAGCAGCTGCCACATGAGCTACAGTAATGGGAATTGTACATCTCAAAGCATAGTGCAAACTGGAATATGACAAACTGTAGTCCAAGAATCTGAGTATGTGGATGTCAATTACCACTACAGGTTGAGTATCCCATATCCAAATATTCCGAAATACGGAATATTCCGAAATACAGACTTTTTTGAGGGAGAGTGAGATAGTGAAACCTTTGTTTTTTGATGGCTCAATGTACTGTACACAAACTTTGTTTAATACACAAAGTTATTAATAATATTGTATTAAATGACCTTCAGGCTGTGTATATAAGGTGTATATGAAACATAAATGAAATGTGTGAATGTACACACACTTTGTTTAATGCACAAAGTTATAAAAAATATTGGCTAAAATTACCTTCAGGCTGTGTGTTTAGGGTGTATATGTAATATTATGTAACCCTAATTGGTGAAATGTGGGGTAGGGGTTACTAAATCGTTACCTTCTTTATTGTGCCTCCACCCAAATTTATGATAGATATTGTTATATCAATAAAGGGTAAATTTGGGAAAAACCCTCTAACTTTCTTTTGTTATTTTATTTCTTACAGTTTTCACCGTACCCTATCTTTCTTCAATTTTCTCCTATAACCATTACCTCAGGTAAGTAAACACCACAAGTTAGGTTCCTTTTAGTATATTTTATATTATATATATATATATATATATATATATATATATATTAGGTTGTTGCAACATATTCTTACATCACATAAATACACTAAATAAATATATCTTAACTATATCAACACCATTTACTGTTTACTTCTGAAGATATTAATACAATGAATATCGTTTCAGGTATAGGTTACATATGAGAAGTAATACAATAACTCCAATTACATTCCAATTATACACAACATTTTCTTATTGTAGTCCTAATACAACATTTGATAACTTATAGTTCATATCCCAGTCCTGTCATTTATATATATGCATATATATTTTTTGTGATTTTCTCCTCCACTTTATATTAGTAACCTTGTGGTATACTGCCAATATATCTATATAGATTCCCTGGTATTAATAGTGTTCCTTCAAACAGGATATGAAATCTCTTGTTGAAAAGGCAAAAGAGCTGGTTGTATCCAGTACCACTAGAAGAATTCCTGACTATGTATCACTTGGTGTTTAATGTTATTTGTAACACTTACTCCCTGCTGCTGATACAATTTAGTTACTGTATCCAAATAGGAAAGCCTTCAGTGGAAGTATAATATTAGTCTGAGAGGACTTTTAGCATTCTTTCTACTAAATGTCACTGACTCTGAACTCAGCTATTTCTTTCTTCGTGATAGCCACGTCGGATATATATATTTGTATGTAAACTGATCTGCCTTTGATTGTGGAAAATAAACAGTTCAGCCGCCTTTACGGTAACATGTAGACTTCTCCTCAAATAGATAACTGAATTTCTTTGAGAAAGGCTTATTATATATGTGGTTAATCATCAATCCTGCTACTAGTGCTTCTCTCTTGTGCGTGGTACATAGGAAATTAGTTGACCTGTAGAAATGCTTTGAATATATACTGTCACTAGTCTTTCTTGTTATTTCAAGTAGAGAGAGAGAGTCACTGTACATAACTGAAAGTATGGGTGTCAGGTATGTTATTTTGTAGAAAGTGTATAAATATTAGGTGCAAGTGGGAGTAAATAACAGACCTTAGATGTTTTCACAATGAGCTCCTGCCCATTGCCTTTATGCTGGAATAGTGGACACCCCCCCTTTTCATTCTCAGTGGTGTACAGTTGAAACTTGGTAGGCGAAGGGACGTTACTTGAGGTGTACCTTGCAGCCAGTGGGCAGAATATGTGCACTGATTTTTGTCGGAGAGGAATCAGCGGCCAGGCAGAGGTGATAGACAGAACATTGATAGCGACGGATTGATAGTTAACCCCTGCATATAATACAGCATTAACACAAAGGGTCCAGAAAGTGTCAGTATCTAGAACATACTGTGTACACCGCCAGCATGCAGGGTTAGAGAGGCATATACAGTATGATCTTTGGAGGCGGCTTCTATATGGAACTAGTGTTGTGGGATGATCTGATAGGCGGTATCAGCAGCAGAGGTGGCTCTGACAGACGTATCTCAGGAGGGGGCTACTCACGAAATATAAATGAGGGGGAGGCTCCGCAGGCGGGATTTGTACTGTGTGTGGCTCCTTCAGCTGGAGCTCCGAAAATCTCCTTATCGTCTATCAGTTACTAAAGAGGGAGGTGAGGACAGGCGGGGTTTGCACTGGAGGCGGCTCCGGCAAACGGGATAGCGACAGAGGTGTCTCTTACTGGTGGAGCTTAGTGTGTGGCTCCTTCACTAGAGTTAATTATATGGGCGGCTCCGACGGGCGTGACTGGCGGCAGGGACGGCTATGGATTTCAGCGCTCCGGAGGGGGTGCCTTTACTGTGGTTACTGCGGGGTGCGGCTCCGGCTGACGGGGATTGCCTCAGAGGCTGCTCCCCCAAGCGGCTTTAGTAACAGCGGACAGCAGAGGCTTTGACAGCGGGGCGGCGCTGGATGCATTAATGTCTAAGGTGGGTAATCTTACCACGATGTACCGCGAGGTTATCCCTCTTCCACCTCGATCGCCTTCTCCGCTCCGGCTATTCTCCTCTCTTTCAGCGGCCGCCCTCTCCTCGTCTTCTCCCTCTGGCAAATGTTGAGCCGCTTCTCCTCCTCTTCACACCGCTCTTCTTGCCCAATCTTCAGATGCCTTCCCTCCTGACTGAGTCTCCTTCTTCTCCCCTGCTCCCGCTGAATGGTTACAGCACAGCTCTTTGATGGCAGGGCAGGGAGAGAAAGAAGTTATGCTCACCAGAACGGCACCAGTGTGTCTTAATGCACTGTGATCCCCTCTTTTATACTGGTTTCAGGGGGTCTCGAGAGCAGTAATTTTCCCGCTCAGGTCGCGGGACACCCCTCACTTGTCCTGTCTCGTGCTCCCCAAGCTGGGTATTCATGCATAGGCACATACCAGTCTCTGATGGAGGGTCGCGAGACAAATGCTTTTCCCGCTCCACAGTAAACATTGCAGAGCCCAAGTTACCTCACCACACTTTTATAATAATTCCCTCAACATCAGCATTATATAAACACATATACATATATATATATTTAGTTATATATATTAAGTTAGATAATGGTCATATTCACACTATTTATTAGTATATCCTGCCCATTACACATATATTAACCAGTCAGGGTCACACATAAATGCATTCTGTGCTTAGATTTAGGTCCCATCATCATAAGATCTCATTATGGTATCTAATTATTCCAAAATACGGAAAAATCCGATATCCAAAATACCTCTGGTCCCAAGCATTTTGGATAAGGGATACTCAACCTGTACCAAATAACTTACCAAAAACCTTCAACTCTTTATTGTGCCGGAGCAGGATCTTCTGATTTCTCATTGACTAAGCTCTTCCCGTAGGGGCACAGTGGCAATTGCTAACTTAGCAAATTGCCCAGACCGCAGTCTGTATTCTCATGGGTGTAGGTGTAATAAATAGAACCCCTAATTCTGCTGCTCTTCACCTTTTCATTGCTAACCACATCACAAATTGACATAAGTGCTCTTGAAGAGACAGTAGCTCATGCAGGAAAGAGTTTGGTATATACAAAAGGGGTTGAGTGGGTTTGGGATACGCAGCAGTCTCTTGATTGTATCGTTTGATTGGTTCGTCTGCTCATCTTCTCCCTCAGGTTATTGGCTAGGGCCGTAAAATGAATGGCGGGACCCCTTAAACGCCGGTGCATGTAGCAGCTTCTGGGGGTATAGTATAACATGTGGACAACATAATGTCAATATGGTTTGAATGTAGATATTTAGCATGTCAGCGTGCACACTGTTGACACTGACATAATATCGAAATTGCCAGAATGTTGGCATTGGGAATGTTGACAATGCTATTTTAGCCTAAACCTAAGCCAAATCCTAAACACTAATTGCAGCCTAACCATAACCCTAATTGAAGCCAAACCCTAATCCTGAATTCATGTGTTGATATTCTGGCTATCGACATTCACAATGTCAATTTTCTGACCATGCTGATATTATGGTGTCAACAGTTTTGAATATTGACATTGTAAATATTGATATGATGACGACATATGCTTCCGAAGATCTGACAAGGGCAGGGATAGCTAAGTGAAGTCTCCCACATTCTGTATGTGGTTTAGCTTTAAATCCAAGCAAACATTTTATGAATAATACACAGAGTCACAGTAAAATATTTTTAGATTTTGATAATTTTCATTTAATCATCATAAAACCTTCATTAGCATCTAAAGATGTGACCTTTATTGTGACATTTCAGCATCTAATTATAATGATGGTTTTTGTGTAGAGTTAAGATAAAGTAATTCAGGAAAACAACAAAAGCAAAATGTATTTTATTCCTACAAGTACGGTAATTACTAGTTGAGAAGACGTGAAGCATTGGAAAGCCAGTTCATTATATGCTTTGAAAGCAATAACAGTTTTCTCTGATTTAACAGGGATGTGGGTCAGTGAACTCTAGAACTCATTAGAAAGGGAAACATTGAATTGTGATATTTAATAGCATTAGCCATAGATAAAAATACAAATAAATGATAGAAAATTGACAAGTTGACACGTGAATAATCACTGGTGATGTCACTGTTAAGATTAAATAGATTCCAGAATGTAAAAATATATTTGGGCTCCGTTTGATCTTGGCTACTCAGCACATTTCATTTGACTGACAATACCTGACATTTTTTAAAAAAAGATAAGAACTTTAATTTCCTGTTTAAAAATGATGGAAAGCAGCAGCTGGAATGCGCTGTAGCAGCTAATAGTGAAATAGATACACTGCCCTAGGGATGGATGGATATATATATATATATATATATATATATATATATATGTATATATTTAGATGAATGAATGAAGATGCGGCACTCAGGGCTCAGGATGAAGAAGAAAAAACAACAACTAGCATGTCTGCGAGACATGCTAGTTGTTGTTTTTTCTTCATCCTGAGCCCTGAGTGCCGCATCTTCATTCATTCATCTACATTGTACTTCATTACTGTGAGGGCACCGGGTCAAGTTTATTTTAATGGAGGAGTGCCGGACTTACCTTGTTGTATATATATATATATATATATATATATATATATATATTAGTGATGAGCGGGTTCGGTTCCTCGGGATCCGAACCCCCCCGAACTTCACCCTTTTTTGCACGGGTCCGAGCAGACTCGGATCCTCCCGCCTTGCTCGGTTAACCCGAGCGCGCCCGAACGTCATCATCCCGCGGTCGGATTCTCGCGAGATTCATATTCTATATAAGGAGCCGCGCGTCACCGCCATTTTTCACTCGTGCATTGGAGATGATCGTGAGAGGACGTGGCTGTTTCTATGTTCAGTGTGCTGCAAATATCTGTGCACAGTGTGCTGCAAATATCCGTGCTCAGTGTGCTGCAAATATCTGTGCTCAGTGTGCTGCAAATATCTACGTTCTCTGCCTGAAAAACGCTCCATATCTGTGCTCAGTGTGCTGCAAATATCTGTGCTCAGTGTGCTAATTGCTTTATTGTGGGGACTGGGGACCAGCAGTATTATATAGTAGGAGGACAGTGCAGAGTTTTACTGACCAGTGACCACCAGTATACGTTCTCTGCCTGAAAAATGCTCCATATCTGTGCTGCATTGTAGCATATAGTAGGAGGACAGTGCAGAATTTTGCTGACCACCAGTATATATATAGCAGTACGGTACAGTAGTCCACTGCTCTACCTCTGTGTCATCAAGTATACTATCCCATCCATCCCTGTGGTGCATTTCAGTTTTGCACAGTATATATATAGTAGGAGGACAGTGCATAATTTTGCTGACCACCAGTATATAATATATAGCAGTACGGTACAGTAGGCCACTGCTCTACCTACCTCTGTGTTGTTAAGTATACTATCCCATCCATACCTGTGGTGCATTTACGTTTTTCACAGTATATATATAGTAGGAGGACAGTGCATAATTTTGCTGACCACCAGTATATAATATATAGCAGTACGGTACAGTATGCCACTGCTCTACCTACCTCTGTGTCGTCAAGTATACTATCCATCCATACCTGTGGTGCATTTAAGTTTTGCACAGTATATATATAGTAGGAGGACAGTGCATAATTTTGCTGACCACCAGTATATAATATATAGCAGTACGGTACAGTAGGCCACTGCTCTACCTACCTCTGTGTCATCAAGTATACTATCCCATCCATACCTGTGGTGCATTTAAGTTTTGCACAGTATATATATAGTAGGAGGACAGTGCATAATTTTGCTGACCACCAGTATTTAATATATAGCAGTACGGTACAGTAGGCCACTGCTCTACCTACCTCTGTGTCGTCAAGTATACTATCCATCCATACCTGTGGTGCATTTAAGTTTTGCACAGTATATATACAGTAGGAGGACAGTGCATAATTTTGCTGACCACCAGTATATAATATATAGCAGTACGGTACAGTAGGCCACTGCTCTACCTACCTCTGTGTCGTCAAGTATACTATCCCATCCATACCTGTGGTGCATTTAAGTTTTGCACAGTATATATATAGTGGGAGGACAGTGCATAATTTTGCTGACCACCAGTATATAATATATAGCAGTACGGTACAGTATGCCACTGCTCTACCTACCTCTGTGTCTTCAAGTATACTATCCATCCATACATGTGGTGCATTTAAGTTTTGCACAGTATATATATAGTAGGAGGACAGTGCATAATTTTGCTGACCACCAGTATATAATATATAGCAGTAAGGTACAGTAGGCCACTGCTCTACCTACCTCTGTGTCGTCAAGTATACTATCCATCCATACCTGTGGTGCATTTAAGTTTTTCACAGTATATATATAGTAGGAGGACAGTGCATAATTTTGCTGACCACCAGTATATAATATATAGCAGTACGGTACAGTATGCCACTGCTCTACCTACCTCTGTGTCGTCAAGTATACTATCCATCCATACCTGTGGTGCATTTAAGTTTTGCACAGTATATATATAGTAGGAGGACAGTGCATAATTTTGCTGACCACCAGTATATAATATATAGCAGTACGGTACAGTTTGCCACTGCTCTACCTACCTCTGTGTCGTCAAGTATACTATCCATCCATACCTGTGGTGCATTTAAGTTTTGCACAGTATATATATAGTAGGAGGACAGTGCATAATTTTGCTGACCACCAGTATATAATATATAGCAGTACGGTACAGTAGGCCACTGCTCTACCTACCTCTGTGTCGTCAAGTATACTATCCATCCATACCTGTGGTGCATTTCAGTTGTGCGCAGTATATATAGTAGTAGGCCATTGCTATTGATATATTACTGGCATATAATTCCACACATTAAATAATGGAGAACAAAAATGTGGAGGGTAAAATAGGGAAAGATCAAGATCCACTTCCATCTCGTGCTGAAGCTGCTGCCACTAGTCATGGCCGAGACGATGAAATGCCATCAATGTCGTCTGCCAAGGCCGATGCCCAATGTCATAGTAGAGATCATGTAAAATTCAAAAAAATAAAGTCAGTAAAATGACCCAAAAATCTAAATTAAAATCGTCTGAGGAGAAGCGTAAACTTGCCAATGTGCCATTTACTGTTATGATTCCAGCACTCCTGACCGGAGGAGATTTTATGACAAGGAGCAGAGCGCTGGAATGGAATGCAGGTAACGGGAGCAGGAAAGACTAGTTGCCCCTGGCGCCCTAACTCTATTGTCTCACCCGTGCTATCGGAAATCCCCTGCGAGACTATGGTTTCTTGAGCCCCTGGCAGCCACGTTTGAAGGGCGGATTATGTCTGCCCAACTCTGGTGCCCCCCGGTCTTAGTGAGAGACAAAGGGAAATCCGAGGCAGGATGATAACAAGAGGACCTCTGACTGACAACAGGCCAGGGGCAACAAGCTAACTAACAAAACCTGAAGTATGTGCGGAAACCCGCCAGGGAAAAGGACAACCAAAATCCACTTGTCCAATACTCCTACCCAGCACTGCTGGATACCAGAGTGGACCTGTGGAAGCGGAACCCTCCGCGAAATGCTCCAAAACACAAATAATAAATAATAAAGCGGACAAGCCGCAACACACGGCAAAGCCGCAACTCACGAACACCACTGGATGTTATACGGTGATTAGTCAGGACTCCAGGAATAAGATGACAACTTCCGAGTTCAGGACTTCCGAATACTGGAATGACCGGATACAGCAAGACTGGAACAGACTCTCAGCAAACAGAGACAGCATGCAGGAAGCTATTACCGGCGTCTGTGAGAAGCCCTGAGAGTGCATATGAACAGGAGTCCTCCAATCAGGTGCTGACAGGGCTAATTATTTACATGCCGTGCAGCTGCCTTGCTGCACGGCCAGGAAACAGGTGTAAGTTCATTAAACCCTGGACCCAGCAACGGGGAACGCGGTCCGTCAGTGGCGTCCCCGTTGCTAGGGTCCGTGCGGCTCAGTGCGCCCGGCGTCCAGCGTTGCCAGGGAGCCGGCGGCTGTCCGCGTACGGCGTCCCTGGTTGCTAGGCGCCGGGCCGCACCGACGAGCGGACCCCGGCGCATAACAGTACCCCCCCCTTGAGGAGGGGTCAAGGAACCCCTAAAGCCAGGCTTCCAAGGAAATTCCCGAAAAAATGCCCTCTTGAGCCTTGGGGCATGAAGATCCTTATCCAGGACCCAGGACCTTTCCTCTGGACCATAACCTCTCCAGTGAACCAGAAAATAAAGCCGGCCCCTGGACAACTTGGAATCGAGAACCTTCTCCACCAGGAACTCCTGTTGTCCCTGTACATCCACTGGAGATTTTCCCTGAGAAATCTTCCGAGGAAATTTATTGGAAGAAATGTATGGCTTCAACAGGGAGCAATGAAACGTATTACCAATCCGAAGAGATTTTGGTAAACGTAACCGGAAAGCAACTGGGTTAACTTTTTTAATGATATGAAATGGTCCAATAAATTTGGGTCCCAACCTAGCTGAAGATTGTCGAAGTCTAATGTTACGAGTCGACAACCATACCCTATCTCCCACCTTAAAATTGCAAGGACGTCAGAGCCGGTCAGAAAAATTTTTCTCTCGAAAGGCCGCTTTTCTGAGAGCAAGGTGCACTTTTTTCCAAATGGCTCTGAGATGGGAGGTTAAGGTTAGCGAGGAAACTGAGGAATGTTAAAAAAAAGAATTAGCTCTGGGGTGAAAACCAAAAACTGAAAAGAATGGAGACACGTTGGTGGAGGAATGACAAGAATTATTGTAAGCAAACTCCGCCAATGGAAGAAACTCGGACCAATCATTCTGGAGTTTGGCTGAGTACAAACGCAAATACTGTTTCAATGATTGGTTAACTCGCTCGGTTTGCCCGTTGGACTGTGGGTGGTAACCAGATGTTAATGACAATCTCATCTTTAATGAAGCACAAAAACACTTCCAGAATTGTGCAATGAATTGTGGACCCCGATCAGAAACAATATCAGTGGGCAACCCATGAAGTCTGAAAACATGGCGGAGAAACAACACTGCCAATCCTTGGGCAGATGGCAGTCGGGGAAGGGCAATGAAATGAGCCATCTTGCTAAAACGGTCTACTACCACCCAAATGACTCTGCATCCAGCTGAAAGGGGAAGGTCCACCACAAAATCCATGGAAATATGAGACCATGGCCTGAGAGGGACATTCAAGGGCATAAGTTGCCCGATAGGCAAGGAACGGGGAACCTTATGCTGTGCACAAACCTGACATGAAGAAACAAACTCCTTAACGTCTTTAGAAAGACCAGGCCACCATACTGAGCGGGAGACTAACTCCAATGTCTTAGAGATCCCTGGATGCCCGGAAGCTTTGTTATCATGGAACTCAGTCAAAACAGTAGCTCTCAAGAACTCAGGGACGTAAAGACGACCAGCAGGAGTATTTCCAGGAGTTTGGTGTTGAAGCTGTTTTAACTGGGTAAATAAATCTTGTGTGAGGCCTGCCCAAATGACTGAAGATGGAAGTATGGGAGTAACAGGACTGTTATCATGAACCGGAAGAAAACTGCGTGACAGAGCATCTGCCTTGGTATTCTTGGAACCTGGCCTGAAAGTTATAATAAATTTGAAACGAGTAAAGAACAAAGCCCAACGAGCCTGCTGGGCATTCAGCCGCTTAGCTGATTCGATGTATTGCAGATTCTTATGGTCAGTCAATACTGAAATGGTATGTGTTGCTCCCTCCAGCCAATGCCTCCACTCCTCGAAAGCCCATTTTATTGCCAGTAATTCCCGGTTACCAACGTCATAGTTGGATTCAGCGGAGGAGAATTTCCTGGACATAAAGGCACAAGGATGTAGTTCCAGAGACTCTGGATCCTTTTGAGATAGTATAGCCCCTACTCCAACCTCCGAGGCATCAACCTCCACAACGAAGGGCAATCCTGGATTGGGATGTCTGAGGACTGGAGCCGAGACAAAAGCTTGTTTCAAGGCCCGAAAGGACAACTCCGCTTCACGCGACCAGTTGGTAGGATCCGCTCCTTTCTTTGTCAGGGCCACAATGGGAGCAACCAGGTTGGAAAAAGAATGAATGAACCTCCTGTAATAATTCGCAAACCCTAAAAAGCGCTGAATTGCTTTTAAATTGGTGGGTTGCGCCCAACTAAGGGTGGCCTGGAGCTTCTTTGGTTCCATGAAAAATCCCCGAGGGGAAATAATGTACCCTAAAAAAGATACCTCCGTGACATGAAACTCGCATTTTTCCAGTTTGGCATATAGATGATTCTCACGTAACTTTTGAAGAACCTGACGCACCTGGGTAACATGTTGTTCAATAGAGTCAGAATAAATCAGGATGTCGTCTAAGTAAACGACCACGAATTTCCCTAGGAAGTCACGGAGCACATCGTTAATGAGGTCCTGGAAAACTGCTGGAGCGTTAGACAAGCCGAACGGCATCACTAGGTACTCGTAGTGACCCGACTGAGTACTGAAGGCTGTCTTCCACTCATCTCCGGACCTGATTCGAATGAGGTTATACGCTCCTCTAAGATCAATTTTGGAAAAAATCACAGCCGAACGCAGCTGATCAAAGAGGACAGAAATCAGCGGCAGAGGATAAGTATTTTTAACTGAGATTTTATTTAGGGCTCTATAGTCAATGCAAGGTCTGAGCGAGCCATCCTTTTTCTCCACAAAGAAGAAGCCTGCACTTAAAGGAGATTTAGATGGCCTAATAAATCCTTTCCCTAGGCTCTCTTTAACATAGTCATTCATGGCCGCAGTTTCTGGCCCGGATAAAGCATATAACCTTCCCTTTGGCAATGCGGCACCAGGAATTAGCTCAATGGCGCAATCATAAGGCCGATGGGGAGGCAGAATGTCTGCATTGCCCTTGGAGAACACATCAGCAAACTCCTGGTACTCCACGGGAATGAGTTCAGGAATGGCAGCAGCTATTCTGACTGGAAACGAAATACATTCCTTATCACAGAAGGCACCCCATTGAGAAATCTCCCCTGACCGCCAATCAATGGTGGGATTGTGAAAGGCCAGCCAAGGGTGACCCAGAACCACTGGAACTGCTGGGCAATGGGTAAGGAAGAACTCGATTTTTTCAGAATGAAGAGCTCCTACCGTAAGTAGTACAGGGGGTGTACAGAGGGAAATAACCCCATTGGACAGTGGACTCCCATCTAAGCCATGCATGGTGACACACCTACCCAAAGATAACTGAGGAATGCCTAAGGCCTTAGCCCAAGTTAAATCCATAAAGTTTCCTGCGGCTCCACTGTCGACAAAAGCCGACACCGAGGAACTGAGGCTGCCAAAGGAAACCTTAGCTGGGACTAAAAGGGAGTTATTCGAGGAGATAAGCTGCAGACCTAGGTGAACCCCCTCACAATTCACCTGGTCAAGGCGTTTCCCGACTTATTCGGACAATTACGAGCAAAATGTCCCTTACCCCCACAGTACAAACAAAGACCAGAGTTTTGCCTTCTGGCTCTCTCTTCAGGAGACAACCGGGAGAGACCCATCTGCATGGGCTCCTCTATGTCCTCAGGGATGGAATATACACATGGAGATGACCTGACCGATGCTCCTTTTTCAGCCTTCCGCTCTCTGAGACGACGATCAATCTTAATAGAAAGCTCCATGAGTTTATCGAGAGTCTCAGGAGCGGGATACTGGAGGAGACTGTCTTTAATAGATTCTGATAAGCCGAGGCGAAACTGACTGCGCAGGGCTGGGTCATTCCAGCCACAGTCGTTCGACCACCGGCGAAACTCCGTACAATAAACCTCTGCAGGATTCCTACCCTGTCTGAGAGCGCGCAATTGACCTTCAGCGGATGCCTCTCTATCAGGGTCATCATATAACAGTCCTAAAGACCCAAAAAAAGCATCTACTGACAAAAACACCGGCTCATCTGCTTTTAAACCAAATGCCCAAGTCTGGGGATCCCCCTGGAGCAAAGAAATAATAATCCCGACCCGCTGAGATTCAGTACCCGAGGAGATCGGTCTTAAACGAAAATAAAGTTTACAGGATTCTTTAAAATTAAAAAACTCTTTTCTATCACCAGAAAAACGGTCAGGCAAATGCATTTTTGGTTCAAGAACTACCCTCGGGGAAGTTCGTAAAAGATCTTCCTGCGACTTCACCCGAAGGGAAAGATCCTGAACCATCTGAGTAAGTTCTTGAATCTGACTGACTAAGAGCTGACCAGGATTTGGTCCTAACCCTGTTGGATTCATGAGGCCGACAATTTCTTACAAAAACTGAATAAGAAAAAATTAAACTCCGTTTAATTTTAAGTTTTGGTATGGCCGGTAATAATGTTATGATTCCAGCACTCCTGACCGGAGGAGATTTTATGACAAGGACCAGAGCGCTGGAATGGAATGCAGGTAACGGGAGCAGGAAAGACTAGTTGCCCCTGGCGCCCTAACTCTATTGTCTCACCCGTGCTATCGGAAATCCCCTGCGAGACTATGGTTTCTTGAGCCCCTGGCAGCCACGTTTGAAGGGCGGATTATGTCTGCCCAACTCCGGTGCCCCCCGGTCTTAGTGAGAGACAAAGGGAAATCCGAGGCAGGATGATAACAAGAGGACCTCTGACTGACAACAGGCCAGGGGCAACAAGCTAACTAACAAAACCTGAAGTATGTGCGGAAACCCGCCAGGGAAAAGGACAACCAAAATCCACTTGTCCAATACTCCTACCCAGCACCGCTGGATACCAGAGTGGACCTGTGGAAGCGAAACCCTCCGCGAAATGCTCCAAAACACAAATAATAAATAATAAAGCGGACAAGCCGCAACACACGGCAAAGCCGCGACTCACGAACACCACTGGATGTTATACGGTGATTAGTCAGGACTCCAGGAATAAGATGACAACTTCCGAGTTCAGGACTTCCGAATACTGGAATGACCGGATACAGCAAGACTGGAACAGACTCTCAGCAAACAGAGACAGCATGCAGGAAGCTATTACCGGCGTCTGTGAGAAGCCCTGAGAGTGCATATGAACAGGAGTCCTCCAATCAGGTGCTGACAGGGCTAATTACCTACATGCCGTGCAGCTGCCTTGCTGCACGGCCAGGAAACAGGTGTAGGTTCATTAAACCCTGGACCCAGCAAAGGGGAACGTGGTACGTCAGTGGCGTCCCCGTTGCTAGGGTCCGTGCGGCTCAGTGCGCCCGGCGTCCAGCGTTGCCAGGGAGCCGGCGGCTGTCCGCGTACGGCGTCCCTGGTTGCTAGGCGCCGGGCCGCACCGACGAGCGGACCCCGGCGCCTAACATTTACGACACGGAGTGGCAAGGAATGGCTGAGGGCCTGGCCTATTGTTCATGGCTAGTGGTTCAACTTCACATGAGGATGGAAGCACTCATCCTCCTGCTAGAAAACTTAAAAGAGTTAAGATGGCAAAAGCACAGCAAAGAACTGTGCGTTCTTCTAAATCACAAATCCCCAAGGAGAGTCCAATTGTGTCGGTTGCGATGCCTGACCTTCCCATCACTGGACGGGAAGAGGTGGCGCCTTCCACCATTTGCATGCCCCCTGCAAGTGCTGGAAGGAGCACCCGCAGTCCAGTTCCTGATAGTCAAATTGAAGATGTCACTGTTGAAGTACACCAGGATGAGGATATGGGTGTTGCTGGTGCTGGGGAGGAAATTGACAAGGAGGATTCTGATGGTGAGGTGGTTTGTTTAAGTCAGGCACCCGGGGAGACACCTGTTGTCCGTGGGACCAATATGGCCATTGACATGCCTGGTCAAAATAAAAAAGTAATCACCTCTTTGGTGTGGAATTATTTCAACAGAAATGCGGACAACTGGTGTCAAGCCATGTGTTGCCTTTGTCAAGCTGTAATACGTAGGGGTAAGGACGTTAACCACCTAGGAACATCCTCCCTTATACGTCACCTGGAGCGAATTCATCAGAAGCCATTGACAAGTTCAAAAACTTTGGGTGACAGCGAAAGCAGTCCACTGCCAAATAAATCCCTTACTCTTGTAACCAAGCTCCTGCAAACCACACCACCAACTCCCTCAGTGTCAATTTCCTCCTTAGTAAAGCCAATAGTCCTGCAGGCCATGTCACTGGCAAGTCTGACGTGTCCTCTCCTGCCTGGGATTCCTCCAATGTATCCTTGAGTGTAACGCCTACTGCTGCTGGCGCTGCTGTTGTTGCTGCTGGGAGTCGATTGTCATCCCAGAGGGGAAGTCGGAAGACCACTTGTTCTACTTCCAGTAAGCAATTGACTGTCCAACAGTCCTTAGCGAGGAAGATGAAATATCACAGCAGTCATCCTGCTGCAAAGCGGATAACTCAGGCCTTGGCAGCCTGGGTGGTGAGAAACGTGTTTCCGGTATCCACCGTTAATTCACAGGGAACTAGAGAACTGATTGAAGTACTGTGTCCCCGGTACCAAATACCATCTAGGTTCCATTTCTCTAGGCAGGCGATACCGAAAATGTACACAGACGTCAGAAAAAGAGGAGTCACCAGTGTCCTAAAAAATGCAGTTGTACCCAATGTCCACTTAACCACGGACATGTGGACAAGTGGAGCAGGGCAGACTCAGGACTATATGACTGTGACAGCCCACTGGGTAGATGTATTGCCTCCCGCAGCAAGAACAGCAGCGGCGGCACCAGTAGCAGCATCTCGCAAACGCCAACTCGTTCCTAGGCAGGCTACGCTTTGTATCACCGCTTTCCATAAGAGGCACACATCTGACAACCTCTTATGTAAACTGAGGAACATCATCGCAGAATGGCTTACCCCAATTGGACTCTCCTAGGGATTTGTGACATCGGACAACGCCACCAATATTGTGCGTGCATTACATCTGGGCAAATTCCAGCACGTCCCATGTTTTGCACATACATTGAATTTGGTGGTGCAGAATTATTTAAAAAACGACAGGGGCATGCAAGAGATGCTGTCGGTGGCCCGAAGAATTGCGGGCCACTTTCGGCATTCAGCCATCGCGTGCCGAAGACTGGAGCACCAGCAAACACTCCTGAACCTGCCCTGCCATCATCTGAAGCAAGAGGTGGTAAAATGGTGGAATTCAACCCTCTATATGCTTCAGAGGATGGAGGAGCAGCAAAAGGCCATTCAAGCCTATAAAGCTACCTACGATATAGGCAAAGGAGGGGGAATGCACCTGACTCAAGCGCAGTGGAGAATGATTTCAACGTTGTGCAAGGTTCTGCAACCCTTTGAACTTGCCACTCGTGAAGTCAGTTCAGACACTGCCAGCCTGAGTCAGGTCATTCCCCTCATCAGGCTTTTGCAGAAGAAGCTGCAGATATTGAAGGAGGAGCTAAAACAGAGTGATTCCGCTAGGCTTGTGGGACTTGTGGATGGAGCCCTTAATTTGCTTAACCAGGATTCACGGGTGGTCAATCTGTTGAAATCAGAGCACTACATTTTGGCCACCGTGCTCGATCCTAAATTTAAAACCTACGTTGTATCTCTCTTTCTGGCAGACACAAGTCTGCAGAGGTTCAAAGACCTGCTGGTGAGAAAATTGTCAAGTCAAGCGGAACGTGACCCGTCAACAGCTCCTCCTTCACATTCTCCCGCAACTGGGGCTGCGAGGAAAAGGCTAAGAATTCCGAGCCCACCCGCTGGTGGTGATGCAGGGCAGTCTGGAACGAGTGCTGACATCTGGTCCGGACTGAAGGACCTGCCAACGATTACTGACATGTCGTCTACTGTCACTGCATATGATTCTGTCACCATTGAAAGAATGGTGGAGGATTATATGAGTGACCGCATCCAAGTAGGCACGTCAGACAGTCCGTACGTATACTGGCAGGAAAAAGAGGCAATTTGGAGGCCCTTGCACAAACTGGCTTTATTTTACCTAAGTTGCCCCCCCTCCAGTGTGTACTCCGAAAGAGTGTTTTCTGCAGCCGCTCACCTTGTCAGCAATCGGCGTACGAGGTTACTTCCAGAAAATGTGGAGAAGATGATGTTCATCAAAATGAATTATAATCAATTCCTCCGTGGAGACATTCACCAGCAGCAATTGCCTCCAGAAAGTACACAGGGACCTGAGATGGTGGATTCCAGTGGGGACGAATTAATAATCTGTGAGGAGGGGGATGTACACAGTGAAAGGGGTGAGGAATTGGACGAAGAGGAGGAGGTGGACATCTTGCCTCTGTAGAGCCAGTTTGTGCGAGGAGAGATTGATTGCTTCTTTTTTGGTGGGGGCCCAAACCAACCAGTCATTTCAGTTACAGTTGTGTGGCAGACCCTGTCGCTGAAATGATGGGTTTGTTAAAGTTTGCATGTCCTGTTTATGCATAAGGGTGGATGGGAGGGCAATTCCATCTTGCACCTCTTTTTTCTTTCATTTTTCTTTGCATCATGTGCTGTTTGGGGACTATTTTTTGAAGTGCCATCCTGTCTGACACTGCAGTGCCACTCCTAGATGGGCCAGGTGTTTGTGTCGGCCACTTGGGTCGCTAAGCTTAGTCACACAGCTACCTCATTGCGCCTCTTTTTTTCTTTGCATCATGTGCTGTTTGGGGACTATTTTTTTGAAGTGCCATCCTGTCTGACACTGCAGTACCACTCCTAGATGGGCCAGGTGTTTGTGTCGGCCACTTGGGTCGCTTAGCTTAGTCACACAGCTACCTCATTGCGCATCTTTTTTTCTTTGCATCATGTGCTGTTTGGGGACTATTTTTTTTAAGTGCCATCCTGTCTGACACTGCAGTGCCACTCCTAGATGGGCCAGGTGTTTGTGTCGGCCACTTGGGTCGCTTAGCTTAGTCACACAGCTACCTCATTGCGCCTCTTTTTTTCTTTGCATCATGTGCTGTTTGGGGACTATTTTTTTGAAGTGCCATCCTGTCTGACACTGCAGTGCCACTCCTAGATGAGCCAGGTGTTTGTGTCGGCCACTTGGGTCGCTTAGCTTAGTCACACAGCTACCTCATTGCGCCTCTTTTTTTCTTTGCATCATGTGCTGTTTGGGGACTATTTTTTCGATGTGCCATACTGTCTGACACTGCAGTGCCACTCCTAGATGGGCCAGGTGTTTGTGTCGGCCACTTGGGTCGCTTAGCTTAGTCACACAGCTACCTCATTGCGCCTCTTTTTTTCTTTGCATCATGTGCTGTTTGGGGACTCTTTTTTTGAAGTGCCATCCTTTCTGACACTGCAGTGCCACTCCTAGATGAGCCAGGTGTTTGTGTCGGCCACTTGGGTCGCTTAGCTTAGTCACACAGCTACCTCATTGCGCCTCTTTTTTTATTTGCATCATGTGCTGTTTGGGGACTATTTTTTTGAAGTGCCATCCTGTCTGACACTGCAGTGCCACTCCTAGATGGGCCAGGTGTTTGTGTCGGCCACTTGGGTCGCTTAGCTTAGTCACACAGCTACCTCATTGCGCCTCTTTTTTTTCTTTGCATCATGTGCTGTTTGGGGACTATTTTTTTGAAGTGCCATCCTGTCTGACACTGCAGTGCCACTCCTAGATGGGCCAGGTGTTTGTGTCGGCCACTTGGGTCGCTTAGCTTTGTCACACAGCTACCTCATTGCGCCTCTTTTTTTCTTTGCATTATGTGCTGTTTGGGGACTCTTTTTTTGAAGTGCCATCCTGTCTGACACTGCAGTGCCACTCCTAGATGGGCCAAGTGTTTGTGTCGGCCACTTGGGTCACTTAGCTTAGTCACACAGCTACCTCATTGCGCCTCTTTTTTTCTTTGCATCATGTGCTGTTTGGGGACTCTTTTTTTGGAAGTGCCATCCTGTCTGACACTGCAGTGCCACTCCTAGATGGGCCAAGTGTTTGTGTCGGCCACTTGGGTCGCTTAGCTTAGTCATCCAGCGAACTCGGTGCAAATTTTAGGACTAAAAATAATGTTGTGAGGTGTGAGGTGTTCAGAATAGACTCAAAATTAGTGTAAATTATGGTTATTGAGGTTAATAATATTATGGGATCAAAATGACCCCCAAATTCTATGATTTAAGCTGTTTTGAGGGTTTTTTGTAAAAAAAAACACCCGAATCCGACAAAAAAATTTCAGGGAGGTTTTGCCAAAACGCGTCCGAATCCAAAACACGGCCGCGGAACCGAATCCAAAACCAAAACCCGAAAAATTTCCAGTGCACATCACTAATATATATATATATATATATATTTCGAATAAACAGGTGGCACTCCCGGGTCTTACAGTAAAAAAGTGTATTTAAAGTTCTCACATCAAAGTTCCAACATTTCGGGGCATTACGCCCCTTTGTCACGGCGTGATAAAACAACAAAGTCAAGAGTGATTACCTTTAAAGGTGAGTAGCCCGCCAGTGAGAAGAGCATGTCACCCGCAACTTCCACTGAAATCCGGCACTCCCCAATCTGTATCTCATCCACCTGGGTGCTCCTGTGACATTTAGTACATTTAGCATCTTAGCTTTAAGCATGTCACTCCAGGATTTTTGCGATTAAAACCCCAAGTCCGTTTATTGACTTAAGAGCATAACATACATAGATGTATTTGAGTCAGCGTTACGTTTTGGGCCCGTCAGGGTTCCGTCTTCAGTACAAACAGCAAGTTAACACCATGACAAATAAACCTAATGTTACGTTTCGGGCCCATCAGGGTTCCATCTATAGTACAAACAGCTAGTTAACACCACGACAAACAAACAATTATAGAGTGAGTTCACTTCTTACCTTTAAAATCCACCACCTACAATTAGAAGACGGCCATACCGGAGACCGTAGGTGCATGCGCCATCCCTCGGAAGTCCATCCCTGATGACGTAAGTACAATGTGCGCCCTGGTTGCCCTGACAACCACACACGCAGCTCCGGGCTTTGGCGCTGGGTCTGTAAAGTCACATAATGCATCATTATATTGCTGTGCCTTGCTGCAACTGCATACACCGGCATCTAGCAAATAGTTTGACGTGGTGTTAACTAGCTGTTTGTCCTGAAGACAGGACCCTGACGGACCTGAAACGTACCCTGATGTACCTGAAATGTAACGTTGACTCATATACAGCTATGCTCTTAAGTCAATAAATGGACTTGGTGTTTTAATCGCCAAAATCCTCACAATATTCCTGCCCAAAATCCTTAAATGATTGAAACGTTGCCAACACCGCTGGTGTCTATGAGTTGTTCGCCAAGTATTTGTGAATGCCGCACCCTCAATCCATGAACTATGATTTGATGGCCACTCTCAGAAAAAAGCATGGAGGTATAGTGGTTGTGCCTTCCATGATGCTTTCAATTACCGGGAGACAGCAATGGCTTTGATATTGCTGAATCCAAACTGGTATATTATGTTGAAATCCTGGTTAAAAATAGCACCATCAATCTTGTTGAGTTCAATTTCTTTGCTCCTGAATTTTAGAGCTGTAACTAGACTTTTTTGTGCCCTGTGCCAGAGAGCGAATTGGCGCCCCCATCCCTTCCTCGTGGGGAAGGGGCATGACAAGATTGAACACAGAGAAAGCCTATGCTATGATGCCCCTTCCCACATTATATGCTTATTGCAATTGAGCAGATATATGTAGTATGCAGCCACACATCCAATCTCTTGCAGTCACACACTACATTGATCTGGTCAGTGGCAATGCTGATAATTTTTTCACAAAGTACAAGGTTAGCTTCAAATAGTTAGACTTCTCTACCTTATAATTATCTACCTTTCTATGCAAGGGTAGATATCTCAATGAATAGATTGTCTGACTGCAATGTCACAGGCAATGGGTCTGAATCCCGAGTAGGTCAGCATCTTGAAATGTAATAAAGGACAGTGTGACTGAATAACAAAGAAATCTTAAGTTGAATTCACGAGGAAGCAAAAGAAGGAGACAGGGGTGGTCAGGAGATGCTGGGCTTCAAAAAGGGGGGAAGCTGCAAGTGAAAGTAATTAAAACAGGTAATTGACTAGTGCTGCCCACAGCCTCCCCCCCCCCACCCTGCAGAGCTATGTGTGGTGCCCCCTCCGCACACACCTAGTTACAGCCCTGCTGAACATATTCCAGATAATATTTTCTCTGATCAAAGAAAATAGAAAGATGAAATCTGGTCTCCTTCTGTTCCCAATTCTCCTGATGCCAGTTAGTAAACACTAGATCAAGAGAAGTGGGCAGCCACTTAACATAGACAAGGGGGAAGAGACTTCAATTACTTAAATAAATAAGCAGTAAAAGTAAATGGTGCTATGGAGAATGTAGGGGAAAGACAACAGGAGGCACAAAAGTTGGCAGACAAGAGGCAATTGGCAGCAAGCAATATATATGTATAAAAGTCTAAGCGGTCATAGGATTGATTTAAAAATTAGGTATAGATAGTGAGTAGAGTCAATGGTGCAAGCAAGCAGGGCAGGTATAAGACAATGGGTAACACATGGAAGAACATTGGAGAGAAAAGGTGGCAGCTAGACAATGGGTTGGGGAAGCAAGGAGAAGAAGCAGCGGAGAGTGATACATAATTGTGACAAGCAAGACATGGAAAAGTGAAGGGGTTACAGACTTGAAGTAAAAAAAAGGTTATATGAGGCAGGGAAGAAAATACAGTAAGTTGTAGCAAGTATGGAGACTGTCCCACACACTGTTTAGGGTGGGGAAACAGCACAGCATTGGAAAAACCTGTTTTCTGTGTTAGCTTACTATGTGGGTGATGTTATGTGTGTGATGATTGTTATTACAGGTTAACGGACTGAGCCATTGGAGAGGCTGATGCTCAGGGTGCAACAGGTACTAAGATTGTACCTTTCTAATGATAGAACAATAGTAAAACAGCACAGTTGCTGAATACAACACAGGGCAGGTGCTGTCAGCCTGCCCTGATACTGAAATCCTGTATATGTATGTCATAGCTGCACCATTATTAGTGGGATTATACGCCATTAGAAAGCTGGCTTACAGCTATCATCTTGTGTGGCTTCATTTGGAATGGGCGTGGTCCCAGTTATACCCCCTGTAGCTGTTCCACCCAGTACTGTGCCCCCTGTCGCTGTGCCTCCTGTAGCTGTGCCCCCAATACTGTGCCCTCAATAGTTATGCCCCCAGTACTGTGCCCTCTGTAGCTGTGTCCCCAGTACTGTGGCCCCAGTAGCTGTACCCCCAATACTGTGCCCACAGTAGCATCGATTACCAAAAAATTTAAATTAATAAATAAATGTTCACCATCCCCGACCGCTGCTATCCTCCATCTCCAGCTGCCGGCGCCGCTCCTCGGATCTATGGGAGAGATGTCATGACGTCTCTCCCATAGCACCGCACAGACACTAGAGGTCAATTATGACCTCTAGTGTCTACGGCCGCTCCCACAATGCCATGCGGTGCATGATGACATCATCATCACGCACCGCAAGGAACCAGTAGCGGATCCCTCAGGACAGCTGCACCCCGGGCAATATTCCTGCTTTCCCGTGGCAAGATCCGCTACTGCCCCTACCAATATCTCTATCACTGTTGACAACACCATCATCTCCTCTGTTCCCTAACTCCGCTGCTTGGGCATCACTCTAGACTCCTCCCTCTCCTTTGCACCCCACATCCAAGCTCTTGCGCAATCCTGTCGGTTCCAGCTATGCAACATTGCTTGCATCAGGTCATTTCTCTCCCAGAGTGCAACTAAACTTATCATCCACTCACTGGTCATCTCACGGCTCGACTACTGCAACATTCTCCTCGCTGGCCTCACTTGCTCCCATCTTGCTGCCCTCCAATCTGTCCTCAACTTCACAGCTAGGCTTATCTTCCTCTCCCAACACTCCCCTTCGACAAACTCTGCACTGGCTCCCATTCCCCTACAGAATCCTCTTCAAACTCCTCACCCTCACATACAAGGCCATCTCTAATTCCACTGCTCCCTACATCTCCAACCTCCTCTCCCTTCATACTCCTTACCGCCCCTTACATTTGGCAAATGACCGGTGCCTCTCCTCTACCCTGGTCCCTGCTTCCCATGCTCGAGTTCAAGATTTTGCCCGTGCTGCACCGCTTCAGTGGAATGCGCTCCCCCGCTCCATTAGACTCTCCCCGACATTGCAAAGTTTCAAACGGCACTGAAAACCCATCTATTCATCAAAGTGTACCCTTCCAATGCATAACCTGGTCCTGAGGCTGCTCCTCCATCCCCCTGCCTTATGCCTTGACCATCTTTGCTTTGCTTACATCCTGCCATCACAGGGGCGCCAGAATGATTTCACGCAGGGGGGGACGACGACAAGTTTGAATTTCATTTTTGCGCCTCTTCTTCAACCCCCCTCCTCCCCCTCCCGTGGTGCCGGTCTCCTCTACTTCAAACACCCCCCCCCCCCCTTCATCAGTGCGGGGGAGCGCTTACCTCTATATCCCAGTGGGCGGCTGTTAAAGTAGTGTGCTGCCGCAGGCAGGGTGCAGTGCCCCTTCTGTACTGGCCGGCTGTCTCTTCTTTGGTGATGCATAACTGGGAGGATGCGTCGCATTCCGGGACCACAGCCACGCCTCCTCCCTGTAATACATCACCAGTGAAGAGACAGCCGGGCAGTACAGAAGGGGCCCCGCACCCTGCCTGCGGCAGCACATTGCTTTTAAAGTTGTAGCCGCTTACGGGGATGCGGAAGGAAGCGCTCCCCCGCACCAGCGCCTGCGCCTCGATCATGTTTGGGGGGTCAAGCTGCCCCCTTGCCCCCCCCTCCCCCCGTTCCGATGCCTATGTGCCATCAGGCTACCTCCCGTTTGCTTGCACCTCATGTAATCTGTCTGTCATCCCTTCCTACTGTTTGGATATGGATAATAAAAATTCCTTTTAATTATAGTTTGTCAGCGCATTCTATCCATTTTTTCTTTTTGGTAGATTGTAAGCTCCTCAGGCCTTCTTTCCTCTTGTTGTCAAAACCCTCTTCTCGAAACATTTCACTCATCGCTCTCTCCTACTCAGCGACCATCTTTACCTGCTTTTTCTCCTGCTGGTGAAGGCTCATCTCTATCTGCGGCCACCAGCTTCTAGTATTACGCTGATGACTCACTCGCTACTTACATCTAAGCTGTATTATGTTTTGAGAATTGTGGTGCTCTTTGTTACCTGTACTCTACTTTTGTTATTTATTTACTGTAAGCTTTAGTTTTGTCAACCTGTGCTGTCCTTTGTACGGTGCTGCGAAACACTTGTGGCGCCTTATAAATAAAATGTAATAATAATAATAATAATCAGTAACTAAATTTGTGTATCAAAGACCTGCATCCCCCTACACCTGTGGTGGTGAAGCGGGAGCAACTGTAACAAACATAGGGGCCTATTTACTAAGCCTTGGATGGAGATAAAGTGGGCGGGGATAAAGTACCAGCCAATTAGCTCCTAAATGCCATGTTACAGGCTTTGTTTGAAAAATGACAGTTATGAGCTAATTGGCTGGTACTTTATCTCCGTCCACTTTATCTCCATCCAAGACTTAGTAAATAGACCCATTGATTGAGTACACAAAGTGAGTGTTAATTCATTGCAGACAAACCCCCAGGTATCCCCTAAGGGGACATGTCTCTGGCATGTGCTGGAGGGCTGGTGCATAATATGAATTGATGATAATGACCATCAGGACTCCAGTAGCAGTATGTGGCCACTTCGGAATTGCCACATACTGCCACATTGTCGGTGTGTTGATATATCCACCTGATATTGTACAAACTCAATAATGTTCTGGCTATACTGTTTAAATATATTGGTGTTCACATCTATTCACATAACTTGTTTGTCATTTCTGTTTGGACTACTGCATCAAAGAAGATATAAATACATCTTAGTAAATATGTATAGTACAGAGCCAGACTAAGGGGGGACACAGGCACAGCCCCCTCATATGGTCGAGGTCTCCCCTCCTTCCCCTCGAGCATCAATTGAAACTAGGGTTGTCAATTCAGTATATTGTTTGGGCTTTCTTCTTGCTGGCATCATGGGAGTACTCCTACAGTCCCACTCCAATCTCCCCAGTGACAACTTAAACAAACAGTGCCTGGTCTGCAAGGTAAAAGAGAGTCTAACCATATGCATTTATGCGTGAGTTATTGGCGTATCTATAATGGGTGCAGTGTGTGGGGGGCACACGGGCCCCGGGGTCCACCCTGCGCACACTGCACCCATTTGTTTAATACTTACCTCTCTGGAGCCATCCCTTTTCGGCAGCGCAATAGAGTCTGAACACTAGGGGAAACAGACTCTGTTGCGCCTGCTGAAAACTCCGGAAATTTGGCATGGCGGCCATTTTTCTGGAGTTTTGCACATGCGCATTAGGAAAATCTTTGGGAAAATGGCCATGCGTCATTTTTCTGTAAGTCTGCGCATGTGCAATAGAGTCTGTGCTCAGACTCTATTGCCACTGCGGATTAGGATGGCAATAGGAAGGAAGGCTGCACACGGGCCTCCTCCTCTCTTAAAACACCCCTGGCTTGAGTGTCTCAAATTGTGTGCAAGTATGATCCTCTGGATGTGTGATGGTGTATGTGTGACGCACTGCATACTGTATGTAACCTGCTACATGTGTGATTGCATGTGTGACCTGCATCTGAAGTAACTCTAGCAAAGTTCTCACTACAAACCACAACACTCCAATGAGATGGCTGAGATGGCTGTCTTTGGGCCTAATTCAGATCGATCGCTAGTTTTTTTTTGCAGTCCTGCGTTCGCATAGTCGCCGCCCATAGGGGAGTGTATTTTTGCTTTGTAAGTGTGCGAGTGCATGTGTAGCAGAGCTGTACAAACAGATTTTGTGCAGTCTCGAAGTAGCCCAGGATTTACTCAGCCGCTGCGAACACTTCAGCCTGTCCTGGACCGGAAATGACATCGGGAACCCTCCCTGCAAATGCATGGAGACACCTGGGTTTTTGCAACCACTCCCAGAAAACAGTCAGTTGACACCCACAAATGGCTTCATCCTGTCAATCTCCTTGCGAATGCCCGCGCAAATGGATTCTTTGCACAAACCCATCGCTAAGCGGCAATCCGCTTTGTACCCGTGTGATGCGCCTGCGCATTGCGGTGCATATGCATACGCAGTTTAGACCTGATCGCCCGCTGTACGAAAATGCAGCCTAGCGATCAGGTCTGAATTAGGTCCTTTGTGCATATGCCCAGTTGACATCCAGAACTGCCCAAAAAACACACACACAAAGAAAAGCCTGTTATCGGTCCATCTCAGAATCAGCTGGACATACACGAAGATGCATACTGTATGTTTGCAAAAGTATTGTGTGTTATTTTACCCATCTACCCTTTCATTCAGTTTTGGTATCATACAGTAATGCAGAGTTTTACTACTGTGCTAATCCTGGCCTTATGTAGTATATTTAATGGCTTTCATTGTTTTAGACTAACAACATTGTAGAGAATGGAAGTGGGAAAGGTGAGATGTGGGTAATTCTGAGGTGCAAGATCCTTTCAGTCAGGTGGGAGCTGCAACTAATGACAGAAATCGGTTGCTAGCTGCTGTCACTGCCTCATCCAAGTCCCCATCTGCATGAGTAATACATTTTAGAGCTCATGTAGGGAGCAATAAAAACAAATGTTTGTTCTTTGCAGCATAGTGATGACTGTAATTATTACCTGAGCTAGTTTAATTCTATCCTTGCTAAAATGGAATCCATATGGGGTAGATGTGGTTATACCTATTTAGCAAAAAGGGGGAAAAAAAACAAAAAACGACACACGTCACAATCTATTCTTATACGTATCACACAGATGAGTCACTGCTTACTCAGTGAGGATATCATACAGTATGTCTGGTGTGTATGATGAAAACAAACTCAGAGATATTCATTAAGATGTCAGGATAATTGGCAGAAACCTTAGGTGCCTGTTCTGAGGGGGCATTCCGAGTTGATCGTAGCTGTGCTAAATTTAGCTCAGCTACGATCTTCTTCCCTGACATGTGGGGGGACGCCCAGTACAGGGCTAGTCCGCCCCGCATGTTAGTGCCGCCCCCCCCCCCCCCCGCACAAATACAAAAGCATCACACAGCGGCGATGATTTTGTATTTCAGGAGTAACTCCCGGCCAGCGCAGCTCCTGCGGTTGGCCGGGAGTTGTTTGTCGCTGCCGCTGGCTGCAGCAGCTGCGTGAGACGTTACGCAGCCGCCGCGGACCACCCCCCCCCCACCCCCCAGCGGTCCGGCCACACCTGCATTGGCCAGACTGCGCCTCCTAAACGGCAGCTTAACGCCGCCGTTCAGCCCCCTCCCGCCCAGTGACCGCCTCTGTCTCAGAGGCGATCGCTAGGCAGCGACGACTGCCATGCGCCGGAGCACAGCGGCGCTGGCGCATGCGCAGTTCTGACCTGATCGCTGCGACAAACTGCAGCAAGCGATCGGGTCGGAATGACCCTCTGAGTGTATGATACCGTTCTACCTTACCCATAACGGCTCACTTCCAAACCAGGGAAAAATGTGGACAAAGAGGAAATGTTTTTTTTTCCCTAGTCGTACTGTCGCACATATTTTTGATGAATTGTCGCCATATACATGGAAAAGCATTATAATAACATAGCAAACCTGCTACAACTTCACCGCTGCAAGACGATTTTACATGGTGGTTGCAGGTCAGGGCATGGTGTCCCATTCTAAATGGTGGTTGCCGGTCAGGGCAGGATGTCCCATTCTGAATGATGGTTGCCGGTCAGGGCAGGGTGTCCCATTCTAAATGGTGGTTGCCGGTCAGGGCAGGATGTCCCATTCTGAATGATGATTGCCGGTCAGGGCAGGGTGTCCCATTCTAAATGGTGGTTGCCGGTCAGGGCAGGGTGTCCCATTCTAAATGGTGGTTGCCGTTCAGGGCAGCATGTCCCATTCTGAATGATGGCTGCCGGTCAGGGCAGGATGTCCCATTCAGAATGATGGTTGCCGGTCAGGGCAGGGTGTCCCATTCTAAATGGTGGTTGCTGGTCAGGGCAGGGTGTCCTATTCTAAATGGTGGTTGCCGGTCAGGGCAGGGTGTCCCATTCTGAATGGTGATTGCTGGTCAGGGCAGGGTGTACCATTCTGAATGGTGGTTGCCGGTCAGGGCACGGGGTCCACTCTGAATGGTGGTTGCTGGGCAGGGCAGGGTGTCCCATTCTGAATGGTGGTTGCCGGTCAAGGCAGGGTGTCCCATTCTAAATGGTGGTTGCCGGTCAGGGAAGGATGTCCCATTCTGAATGATGGTTGCCGGTCAGGGCAGGGTGTCCCATTCTAAATGGTGGTTGCCGGTCAGGGCACAGTGTTCTATTCTGAATGGTTGTTGCCAGTCAGGGCAAGGTGTCCCATTCTGAATGGTGGTTGCCGGTCAGGGTAGGAAGTTCATTCCGAATGGTGGTTTTTCGGTCAGGGCTAGGGGTCCCATTCTGAATGGTGGTTGCCGGTCAGGCCAGGGTGTCCCATTCCGAATGGTGGTTACCGGTCAGGGCACTGTGTCCCATTCTAAATGGTGGTTGCCAGTCAGGGCGGGGTGTCCCATTCCGAATGGTAGTTGCCGGTCAGGGCTGGGGTCCCATTCTGAATTGTAGTTGCCGGTCTGGGCAGGGTGTCCCATTCTGAATGGTGATTGCTGGTCAGGGCAGGGTGTACCATTCTGAATGGTGGTTTCCGGTCAGGGCACGGTGTCCACTCTGAATGGTGGTTGCTGGGCAGGGCAGGGTGTCCCATTCTGAATGGTGGTTGCCGGTCAGGGCAGGGTGTCCCATTCTGAATGGTGTTTGCATGTCAGGGCAGGGGGTCCCATTCTGAATGGTGTTTGCGGGTCAGGGCATGGGGTACTATTCTGAATGGTGGTTGCTGGTCAGGGCAGGCTATCCCATTCTGAATGGTGGTTGCCGGTCAGGGCCGGGGGTCCATTCTGAATGGTGGTTGCCGGTCAGGCAGGGCCAGGCTGGCCATCTGGCACTTCTGGCAAATGCCAGAAGGGCCGATGGCCACGTGGGCCGGTCCAGCGCTGACTGAGACACGCTGCAGCTCAGTCCGGCGGCAGCGTGTCTCAGCTGTCAGGAGAGGAGAGCGCCCGCCAGCGCGGCTGTGTCTGGCGCGGTGGCGTATAGCGGACTTCAAACCAGCCGCCAGTTCGTGAGCCAATCAGAGCTCGCGGACCGGCAGCAAATCAGAAGCTGACGGTCCGCGAACTCTGATTGGCTCACGAACCGGCGGCTGGTTTGAACGAAGTCCGCTATACGCCGCCGCGCCAGACACAGCCGCGCTGGCGGGCGCTACCTCTCCTGACTCACCCGTTCCTCACAGCCGGAGCCCGGAGGAGAAGCAGCAGCAGCAGCAGCAGCAGCAGTGCAGCAGCGGTAAGCACTGGCTGCTGTGGGGGCAATTGTATACCTGGCTGGCACTGTGGGGTCAATTGGCTGGCACTGGGGGGCATTTGTATACCTGGCAATGTGGGGGCAATTGTTTACCTGGCACTGTGGGGGCATTTGTATACCTGGCACTGTGGGGGCATTTGTGGATCTGGCACTGTGGGGGCATTTGTGGATCTGGCACTGTGGGGGCATTTGTATACCTGGCACTGTGGGGGCATTTGTGGATCTGGCACTGTGCAGGCATTTGTGGATCTGGCACTGTGGGGGCATTTGTGGATCTGGCACTGTGGGGGCATTTGTATACCTGGCACTGTGGGGCATTTGTGGATCTGGCACTGTGGGGGCATTTGTGGATCTGGCACTGTGGGGGCATTTGTATACCTGGCACTGTGGGGGCATTTGTGGATCTGGCACTGTGGGGGCATTTGTGGATCTGGCACTGTGGGGGCATTTGTATACCTGGCACTGTTGGGGCATTTGTGGATCTGGCACTGAGGGGGCATTTGTGGATCTGGCACTGTGGGGGCATTTGTGGATCTGGCACTGTGGGGGCATTTGTATACCTGGCACTGTGGGGGCATTTGTGGATCTGGCACTGTGGGGGCATTTGTGGATCTGGCACTGTGGGGGCATTTGAATACCTGGCACTGTGGGGGCATTTATGGATCTGGCACTGTGGGGGCATTTGTGGATCTGGCACTGTGGGGGCATTTGTGGATCTGGCACTGTGGGGGCATTTGTATACCTGACACTGTGGGGGCATTTGTGGATCTGGAACTGTGGGGGCATTTGTGGATCTGGCACTGTGGGGGCATTTGTATAGCTGGCACTGTGTGGGCATTTGTGGATCTGGCACTGTGGGGGCATTTGTGGATCTGGCACTGTGGGGGCATTTGTGGATCTGGCACTGTGGGGGCATTTGTATACCTGGCACTGTGGGGCATTTGTGGATCTGGCACTGTGGGGGCATTTGTGGATCTGGCACTGTGGGGGCATTTGTATACCTAGCACTGTGGGGGCATTTGTGGATCTGGCACTGTGGGGGCATTTGTGGATCTGGCACTGTGGGGGCATTTGTATACCTGGCACTGTGGGGCATTTGTATACCTGGCACTGTGGGGGCATTTGTATACCTGGCACTGTGGGGGCAATTGTGGATCTGGCACTGCACTATTGGGGGCATATAATGTAAATTTCGGCTCATACCGGGTGCTATAATGTGAAATTTGGCTCATACTGTGTGGTAGAATGTGAAAGATGCACCAGTACTAGATAGTATAAGGGGTCCTACTATTGTGGTGCATAATGCGTATGAGGGGTGTATGGTGTAGTAAACTACACTGAAGGCCACGCCCCCTTTTGAGTGGCCACGCCCCCTTTTCCAGAGCGCGCGCTCCTTCGGCGCTCACTTAATTAAAACTTCTCATTTCCATACCCCCACTTAAAAATGTCCACTTCAACCACTGGTTGTGTGTATTTTAATAGAGAATGATGTACGTTTGTATGTTGTTAGAATATTAATTATATTTGTAAGAGCATAGACTAATAAGTGGGAGGAGTCAGGAATAGTAAGGGGAGGAGTCACAGAGGTGGGCCTGTGTGCTTAAAAAATGCCAGGGCCTATTTTTAGTCCCAGTCCGGCCCTGCGGTCAGGGCTGGGGTCCCATTCTAAATGGTATTTGCCGGTCAGGCCAGGGTTTCCCATTCTGAATGGTGATTGCCGGTCAGGGCAGGGTGTCCCATTCTGAATGGTAGTTGCCGGTCTGGGCAGGGTGTCCTATTCTGAATGGTGATTGCCGGTCAGGGCATGGGGTACATTCTGAATGGTGGTTGCGGGGCAGGGCAGGGTGTCCCATTCTGAATGGTGGTTGCCGGTCAGGGCAGGGTGTCCCATTCTGAATGGTGTTTGCGAATCAGGGCAGGGGGTCCCATTCTGAATGGTGTTTGCGGGTCAGGGCAGGGGGTACTATTCTGAATGGTGGTTGCTGGTCAGGGCAGGGTATCCAATTCTGAATGGTGATTGCCGGTCAGGGCAGGGGGTCCATTCTGAATGGTGGTTGCCCTTCAGGGCTGGGGTCCCATTCTGAATGGTAGTTACCAGTCAGGCCAGGGTGTCCCATTCTGAATGGTGATTGCCGATCAGGGCAGGGTGTTCCATTCTGAATGGTGGTTGCCGGTCAGGGCAGGGTATACCATTCTAAATGGTGGTTGCCGGTCAGGGCATGGGGTCCATTCTGAAGGGTGGTTGCCGGTCAGGGCAGGGTGTCCCATTCTGAATGGTGGTTGCCGGTCAGGCCAGGGTGTCCCATTCTGAAAGGTGCTTGCCGGTCAGGGCATGGTGTCCCATTCTGAATGATGGTTGCCGGTCACTTCAGGGTGTCCCATTCTGAATGGTGGTTGCCGGTTAGGGCAGGGTGTCCCATTATGAATGGTGGTTGCCAGTCAGGGCAGGGTGTCCCATTCTGAATGGTGGTTGCTAGTCAAGGCAGGGTGTCCCATTCTGTATGGTGGTTGTGGGTCAAGGAAGGGGGTACTATTCGGAATGGTGGTTGCTGGTCAGGGCTGGGGGTCCCATTCTGAATGGTGTTTGCGGGTCAGTGCAGGGGGTCCCGTTCTGAATGGTGTTTGTGGGTCAGGGAAGGGGGTACTATTCGGAATGGTGGTTGCTGGTCAGGGCAGGCTATCCCATTCTGAATGGTGGTCGCCGGTCAGGGCAGGGGGCCCATTCTGAATGGTGGTTGCGGGTCAGGGCTGGGGTGCCATTCTGAATGGTAGTTGCCGGTCAGGCCAGGGTGTCCCATTCTGAATGGTGATTGCCGGTCAGGGCAGGGTGACCCATTCTGAATGTTGGTTGCCGGTCAGGGCAGGGTATACCATTCTGATTGGTGGTTGCCAGTCAAGGCATGAGGTCCATTCTGAATGGTGGTTGCTGGGCAGGGCAGGGTGTCCCATTCTGAATGGTGGTTGCCGGTCAGGGCAGGGTGTCCCATTCTGAATGGTGGTTGCCGGTCAGGCCAGGGTGTCTTATTCTGAATGGTGGTTGCCGGTCAGGCCAGGGTGTCCCATTCTGAATGGTGGTTGCCGGTTAGGGCAGGGTGTCCCATTCTGAATGGTGGTTGCCAGTCAGGGCACTGTATCCCATTCTGAATGGTGGTTGCCAGTCAGGGCAGGGTGTCCCATTCTGAATGGTGGTTGCCGGTCAGGGCACCGTGTCCCATTCCGAATGGTGGTTGCCGGTCATTGCTGGGGGTCCCATTCTGAATGGTGTTTGCGGGTCAGGGCAGGGGGTCCCATTCTGAATGGTGTTTGCGGGTCAGGGCAGGGGGTAATATTCTGAATGGTGGTTGCTGGTTAGAGCTGGGGGTACCATTCTGAGTGGTGGTTGCCGGTCAGGGCTGGGGGTCCCATTTTGAATGGTGGTTGCCAGTCAGGGCTGGGGGTCCCATTCCGAATGGTGGTTGCCGGTCAGAGCTGGGGGTCCCATTCTGAATGGTGGTTAGTGGTCAGGGCATGTGGTCCCATTCTGAATGGTGGTTGCCGGTCAAGCCAGGGTGTCCCATTCTGAATGGTGGTTGCTGGTCAGGGCACTGTGTCCCATTCTGAATGGTGGTTGTCAGTAAGGGCAGGGTGTCCCATTCCGAATGGTAGTTGCCAGTCAGGGCACGGGGTCTCATTCTGATTGGTGGTTGCTGTTCCGGGCAGGGTATCCTATTCTGAATGGTGGTGGCCGGTCAGGGCTGGGGTTCCATTCTGAATGATGATTGGCGGTCAGGGCAGAATGTCCCATTCTTAATGATGGTTGCCAGTCAGGGCAGGGTGTCCCATTCTGAATGATGGTTGCCGGTCAGGGTAGAGTGTCCCATTCTGAATGGTAGTTGCCGGTCAGTGCAGGGGGTCCCATTCTGAATGGTGGTTGCTGGTAAGGGCTTGGGGTCCCATTCTGAATGGTGGTTGCCGGTCAGGGCAGGGGGTCCCATTCTGAATGTTGGTTGCTGGTCAGGGCTGGGGGTCCCATTCTGAATGGTGGTTTCCGGTCAGGGCTGGGGGTCCCATTCTGAATAGTGGTTTCCGGTCAGGGCTGGGGGTCCCATTCTGAATGGTGATTGCCGGTTAGGGCAGCGTTTCCCATTCAGAATGGAGGTTGCTGGTCAGGGAAGGTTGTCCCATTTTGAATGGGGACTACTAGACACGGTAAAGTGCCTGGTTTTGTGTCCAGTACATAAATTAGAATTTGTGTTGTGGGACAAGCTAGTAAATAGTTTTTGAGGGATGTGTGGATGTCTTTGCTGCTTTTTTACTTACACAATAGGAGTTGAGGGGTAGAGGAGTGCAGAATTTCTGGTGTCACCCATTACGTCACTGGGACACCTTCTGCCCCAGGTACTGTAGACTTGACATGGTAGTTATAATAGGCACACATGATAATAACATGAAAAACTGGGTTTTACAACCTCAGAATTTTGCAGATATACACAGTCCTACAGTAAATCAAAGTGCTACAAGTAATCCAACAAAACATCTGCAAATAGGGGGATCCAAAAGGTAGAATGTGGTCCTGTACTTGTGTATTATGTCCAGTACTTGTGTATTGTGTGTTATGTCAGTGACACATTACTGCAAAATCAATGTGCTTTCCAGTTAGCCAATAACTGTTCATGTATTTTTTTGTTTTATCTTATCAGAGATTAAATTGATTACCCTATTTATGGACTTATATTTTATTTTTCGAGCAGTAGAAGCTGTTTATGGAACATGAAAATGCTTTTCATGTTCCATAAAACCAACCAGAAATGTGTCTATAGAGGCTGAGCCTTTCCGTTACTTAAACATTAGATGTGTTATTATTGTTAAACATGCCAGGTTCATCTTTATGCATAAACTAAGGTTGGCTTTATGTAATGATCTTAATTTAAGAAGCAAACTGTTCAGAATGATGTGAAAAGATAAAATGATCAAGTTAAGGATCACATCTGTTTTCCTGAGAATGTTTTCTCTGAGAGAGCCTGTTGTGCCTGTGATGTATCAACCAGATGGCAAGGTATAAAGAGGAAATATTTACTCTTCCCAACAGTATGTTCTTTCTTTTATCCTTCATTCCTTCCTTTCAATCAAGGACACATTTTCTGTGTTGAAGATGACATGAAATGTAAACAGCCAATTGTATTATAGTATTTGTCAAATGTGCACAAATAAGTCACACTCTAAGGACTTGAAACAACATTTTCAAAGTAATTGTCTAATATATCTACTTTATGTAACCTTAGCATCATTACTGTGTCATTAAACATTGGGATATTTACTAAACTATGGATTGAAGAATATAGTATATGTAAATATCTAGATGTAATAGTCTCAAGTGAGCATATTGTGAACAGATAAACTCAAACCAGAATTAATTTACACAAATAGTTTAAGTAAAGAACCTTTTGCTGTTCCAAGATAATGAGGACTCCCCAGGCTCTGTGAAGGAATAAGGTCATGGGTCGTATTAATTATTCACAAAGTATTCACCACTTAATTAATTGCAGGTGCATTTTTCCATATTCAGTGCTCAGAGCAAGTGGATGATAATAATACACCGTTTCGTAACCAACAAATGATTTATTCCATATTTTTCACAAGTTAAAAATGGGATGTCCTATCAAACCTAATAATATTAATCCAGAATTTGCATAGTTGCAAATTATATGTAAAAATTAGTGATGTGCACCGGAAATTTTTCGGGTTTTGTGTTTTGGTTTTGGGTGCGGTTCCGCGGCCGTGTTTTGGGTTCGAACGCGTTTTGGCAAAACCTCACCGAATTTTTTTTGTCGGATTCGGGTGTGTTTTGGATTCGGGTGTTTTTTTCAAAAAACCCTAAAAAACTGCTTAAATCATAGAATTTGGGGGTCATTTTGATCCCATAGTATTATTAACCTCAATAACCATAATTTCCACTCATTTTCAGTCTATTCTGAACACCTCACACCTCACAATATTATTTTTAGTCCTAAAATTTGCACCGAGGTAGCTGTGTGACTAAGCTAAGCGACCCAAGTGGCAGACACAAACACCTGGCCCATCTAGGAGTGGCACTGCAGTGTCAGACAGGATGGCCCTTCAAAAAAATACTCCCCAAACAGCACATGACGCAAAGAAAAAAAGAGGCGCAATGAGGTAGCTGTGTGACTAAGATAAACGACCCAAGTGGCCGACACAAACACCTGGCCCATCTAGGAGTGGCACTGCAGTGTCACGCAGGATGGCCCTTCAAAAAAATACTCCCCAAACAGCACATGACGCAAAGAAAAAAAGAGGCGCAATGAGATAGCTGTGTGACTAAGATAAGCGACCCAAGTGGCCGACACAAACACCTGGCCCATCTAGGAGTGGCACTGCAGTGTCACGCAGGATGGCCCTTCAAAAAAATACTCCCCAAACAGCACATGACGCAAAGAAAAAAAGAGGCGCACCAAGGTCGCTGTGTGAATAAGATAAGCGACCCAAGTGGCCGACACAAACACCTGGCCCATCTAGGAGTGGCACTGCAGTGTGACACAGGATGGCCCTTCAAAAAAATACTCCCCAAACAGCACATGACGCAAAGAAAAAAAGAGGCGCAATGAGGTAGCTGTGTGACTAAGATAAGCGACCCAAGTGGCCGACACAAACACCTGGCCCATCTAGGAGTGGCACTGCAGTGTCACGCAGGATGGCCCTTCAAAAAAAATACTCCCCAAACAGCACATGACTCAAAGAAAAAAAGAGGCGCACCAAGGTCGCTGTGTGACTAAGATAAGCGACCCAAGTGGCCGACACAAACACCTGGCCCATCTAGGAGTGGCACTGCAGTGTCACGCAGGATGGCCCTTCAAAAAAATACTCCCCAAACAGCACATGACGCAAAGAAAAAAAGAGGCGCACCAAGGTCGCTGTGTGACTAAGATAAGCGACCCAAGTGGCCGACTCAAACACCTGGCCCATCTAGGAGTGGCACTGCAGTGTCACGCAGGATGGCCCTTCAAAAAAATACTCCCCAAACAGCACATGACGCAAAGAAAAAAAGAGGCGCACCAAGGTCGCTGTGTGACTAAGATAAGCGACCCAAGTCGCCGACACAAACACCTGGCCCATCTAGGAGTGGCACTGCAGTGTCACGCAGGATGGCTCTTCAAAAAAATACTCCCCAAACAGCACATGACGCAAAGAAAAAAAGAGGCGCACCAAGGTCGCTGTGTGACTAAGATAAGCGACCCAAGTGGCCGACACAAACACCTGGCCCATCTAGGAGTGGCACTGCAGTGTCACGCAGGATGGCCCTTCAAAAAAATACTCCCCAAACAGCACATGACGCAAAGAAAAATGAAAGAAAAAAGAGGTGCAAGATGGAATTGTCCTTGGGCTCTCCCACCCACCCTTATGTTGTAAAAACAGGACATGCACACTTTAACGAACCCATCATTTCAGCGACAGGGTCTGCCACACGACTGTGACTGAAATGACTGGTTGGTTTGGGCCCCCACCAAAAAAGAAGCAATCAATCTCTCCTTGCACAAACTGGCTCTACGGAGGCAAGATGTCCACCTCATCATCATCGTCCGATTCATCACCCCTTTCACTGTGTACATCCCCCTCCTCACAGATTATTAATTCGTCCCCACTGGAATCCACCATCTCAGGTCCCCGTGTACTTTCTGGAGGCAATTGCTGCTGGTGAATGTCTCCACGGAGGAATTGATTATAATTCATTTTAATGAACATCATCTTCTCCACATTTTCTGGAAGTTACCTCGTACGCCGATTGCTGACAAGGTGAGCGGCGGCACTAAACACTCTTTCGGAGTACACACTGGAGGGAGGGCAACTTAGGTAGAATAAAGCCAGTTTCTGCAAGGGCCTCCAAATTGCCTCTTTTTCCTGCCAGTATATGTACGGACTGTCTGACGTGCCTACTTGGATGCGGTCACTCATATAATCCTCAACCATTCTTTCAATGGTGACAGAATCATATGCAGTGACAGTAGACGACATGTCAGTAATCGTTGCCAGGTCCTTCAGTCCGGACCAGATGTCAGCACTCGCTCCAGACTGCCCTGCATCACCGCCAGCGGGTGGGCTCGGAATTCGTAGCCTTTTCCTCGCACCCCCAGTTGCGGGAGAATGTGAAGGAGGAGCTGTTGACGGGTCGCGTTCCGCTTGACTTGACAATTTTCTCACCAGCAGGTCTTTGAACCTCTGCAGACTTGTGTCTGCCGGAAAGAGAGATACAACGTAGGTTTTAAATCTAGGATCGAGCACGGTGGCCAAAATGTAGTGCTCTGATTTCAACAGATTGACCACCCGTGAATCCTGGTTAAGCGAATGAAGGGCTCCATCCACAAGTCCCACATGCCTAGCGGAATCGCTCTGTTTTAGCTCCTCCATCAGTGCCTCCAGCTTCTTCTGCAAAAGCCTGATGAGGGGAATGACCTGACTCAGGCTGGCAGTGTCTGAACTGACTTCACGTGTGGCAAGTTCAAAAGGTTGCAGAACCTTGCACAACGTTGAAATCATTCTCCACTGCGCTTGAGACAGGTGCATTCCACCTCCTTTGCCTATATCGTGGGCATATGTATAGGCTTGAATGGCCTTTTGCTGCTCCTCCATCCTCTGAAGCATATAGAGGGTTGAATTCCACCTCGTTACCACCTCTTGCTTCAGATGATGGCAGGGCAGGTTCAGGTGTTTTTGGTGGTGCTCCAGTCTTCTGTACGTGGTGCCTGTATGCCAAAAGTGGCCCGCAATTCTTCTGGCCACCGACAGCATCTCTTGCACGCCCCTGTCGTTTTTTAAATAATTCTGCACCACCAAATTCAAGGTATGTGCAAAACATGGGACGTGCTGGAATTTGCCCATATTTAATGCACGCACAATATTGCTGGCGTTGTCCGATGCCACAAATCCTCAGGAGAGTCCAATTGGGGTAAGCCATTCTGCGATGATCTTCCTCAGTTGCCGTAAGAGGTTTTCAGCTGTGTGCGTATTCTGGAAAGCGGTGATACAAAGCGTAGCCTGCCTAGGAACGAGTTGGCGTTTGCGAGATGCTGCTACTGGTGCCGCCGCTGCTGTTCTTGCAGCGGGAGGCAATACATCTACCCAGTGGGCTGTCACAGTCATGTAGTCCTGAGTCTGCCCTGCTCCACTTGTCCACATGTCCGTGGTTAAGTGGACATTGGGTACAACTGCATTTTTTAGGACACTAGTGACTCTTTTTCTGAGGTCTGTGTACATTCTCGGTATCGCCTGCCTAGAGAAATGGACCCTAGATGGTATTTGGTACCGGGGACACAGTACCTCAATCAAGTCTATAGTTGCCTCTGAAGTAACGATGGATACCGGAACCACGTTTCTCACCGCCCAGGCTGCCAAGGCCTCAGTTATCCGCTTTGCAGCAGGATGACTGCTGTGATATTTCATCTTCCTCGCAAAGGACTGTTGGACAGTCAATTGCTTTCTGAAAGTAGTACAAGTGGTCTTCCGACTTCCCCTCTGGGATGATGATCGACTCCCAGCAGCAACAACAGCAGCACCAGCAGCAGTAGGCGTTACACTCAAGGATGCATCGGAGGAATCCCAGGCAGGAGAGGACTCGTCAGACTTGCATGTGACATGGCCTGCAGGACTATTGGCTTTCCTGTCTAAGGAGGAAATTGACACTGAGGGAGTTGGTGGTGTGGTTTGCAGGAGCTTAGTTACAGATTTAGTGGTCAGTGGACTGCTTCCGCTGTCACCCAAAGTTTTTGAACTTGTCACTGACTTATGATGAATGCGCTGCAGGTGACGTATAAGGGAGGATGTTCCGAGGTGGTTAACGTCCTTACCCCTACTTATTACAGCTTGACAAAGGCAACACACGGCTTGACACCTGTTGTCCGCATTTGTTATGAAATAATTCCACACCGAAGAGCTGATTTTTTTTGTATTTTGACCAGGCATGTCAATGGCCATATTCCTCCCACGGACAACAGGTGTCTCCCCGGGTGCCTGACTTAAACAAACCACCTCACCATCAGAATCCTCCTTGTCAATTTCCTCCCCAGCGCCAGCGACACCCATATCCTCATCCTGGTGTACTTCAACACTGACATCTTCAATTTGACTATCAGGAACTGGACTGCGGGTGCTCCTTCCAGCACTTGCAGGGGGCGTGCAAATGGTGGAAGGCGCAAGCTCTTCCCGTCCAGTGTTGGGAAGGTCAGGCATCGCAACCGACACAATTGGACTCTCCTTGGGGATTTGTGATTTCGAAGAACGCACAGTTCTTTGCTGTTCTTTTGCCAGCTTAAGTCTTTTCATTTTTCTAGCGAGAGGCTGAGTGCTTCCATCCTCATGTGAAGCTGAACCACTAGCCATGAACATAGGCCAGGGCCTCAGCCGTTCCTTGCCACTCCGTGTCGTAAATGGCATATTGGCAAGTTTACGCTTCTCCTCAGACGCTTTTAATTTTGATTTTTGGGTCATTTTACTGATCTTTTGTGTTTTGGATTTTACATGCTCTGTACTATGACATTGGGCATCGGCCTTGGCAGACGACGTTGATGGCATTTCATCGTCTCGGCCATGACTAGTGGCAGCAGCTTCAGCACGAGGTGGAAGTGGATCTTGATCTTTTCCTATTTTTTTAACCTCCACATTTTTGTTCTCCATATTTTGCGCACAACTAAAAGCCACCACAGGTATACAATGTAGATGGATGGATAGTATACTATTATTACTTATGGACGACGAGTGACGACACAGAGGTAGGTACAGCCGTGGCCTACCGTACTGCTATATATATAATATATACAGAATAATAATAACGGACCTGGTGGACACTGTCAGTAGACTGCTAAACTAGTATGAAGAAAAAAAGCCACCACAGGTATACAATGTAGATGGATGGATAGTATAGTATTATTACTTATGGACGACGAGTGACGACATAGAGGTAGGTACAGCTGTGGCCTACCGTACTGCTATATATATAATATAGGAAAACAGAATGCAAGTTGCTCATATCAATTTGACAATATACTTCAGGTGCTTGAAAGGGAGGGGTAATTCTAAGCAAGAGACAGGATGGGGATTAACCCCTGGTGTCCCCCAGCACACCAAACTATATGGGTAACATGACTTGAAAACCTACATATAATAGAAATCCAGAGGTCTTCGTTACATATATCTGCAGAAATATGGCAAAGCCACCAGGCCTCGACAAGGCTCCTCTGATGCTGGTGGTCCTAAACCTAATACTATATCTGGGCCTGGGGTGCAGAACCCCACAAACCGGCATAGGCCAGCCACCCCAGGGCAGCACACATGTGAGAAGGTAAAGTGTTAGTATGTGTTAATTAAAGGGAACGCAAAATCTGTATACAAAAAGTGATACACAAGTGACGGTGTAATTAAAAGACCTAAAGGATTAATAACAGTGTTAAGGGGGGTGCTAAATAAATATAATAGTGTGCTACCCCACAGCAGCCCAGCCACTCCAATCAGGGGGAACCGCACCCCAGACCCATTTCCAGTACTAATAATAATAATAATAATAATAATAGCCCTTCTGGGTCATACTAAATATAGTGCCACATGATAATGGCACCTAACAGATATACCCAAATTGAGAGCTAACTTACCTGGAGCCACCCCTGGGATCTCCATATGGCACTGTAGGAACCAGCATGCCCTCCAAACACTGGTCCCATCTATGCCTCTCATACTAGCAAAACAGAATGCAAGTTGCTCATATCAATTTGACAATATACTTCAGGTGCTTGAAAGGGAGGGGTAATTCTAAGCAAGAGACAGGATGGGGATTAACCCCTGGTGTCCCCCAGCACACCAAACTATATGGGTAACATGACTTGAAAACCTACATATAATAGAAATCCAGAGGTCTTCGTTACATATATCTGCAGAAATATGGCAAAGCCACCAGGCCTCGACAAGGCTCCTCTGATGCTGGTGGTCCTAAACCTAATACTATATCTGGGCCTGGGGTGCAGAACCCCACAAACCGGCATAGGCCAGCCACCCCAGGGCAGCACACATGTGAGAAGGTAAAGTGTTAGTATGTGTTAATTAAAGGGAACGCAAAATCTGTATACAAAAAGTGATACACAAGTGACGGTGTAATTAAAAGACCTAAAGGATTAATAACAGTGTTAAGGGGGGTGCTAAATAAATATAATAGTGTGCTACCCCACAGCAGCCCAGCCACTCCAATCAGGGGGAACCGCACCCCAGACCCATTTCCAGTACTAATAATAATAATAATAATAATAGCCCTTCTGGGTCATACTAAATATAGTGCCACATGATAATGGCACCTAACAGATATACCCAAATTGAGAGCTAACTTACCTGGAGCCACCCCTGGGATCTCCATATGGCACTGTAGGAACCAGCATGCCCTCCAAACACTGGTCCCATCTATGCCTCTCATACTAGCAAAACAGAATGCAAGTTGCTCATATCAATTTGACAATATACTTCAGGTGCTTGAAAGGGAGGGGTAATTCTAAGCAAGAGACAGGATGGGGATTAACCCCTGGTGTCCCCCAGCACACCAAACTATATGGGTAACATGACTTGAAAACCTACATATAATAGAAATCCAGAGGTCTTCGTTACATATATCTGCAGAAATATGGCAAAGCCACCTCGCCTCGACAAGGCTCCTCTGATGCTGGTGGTCCTAAACCTAATACTATATCTGGGCCTGGGGTGCAGAACCCCACAAACCGGCATAGGCCAGCCACCCCAGGGCAGCACACATGTGAGAAGGTAAAGTGTTAGTATGTGTTAATTAAAGGGAACGCAAAATCTGTATACAAAAAGTGATACACAAGTGACGGTGTAATTAAAAGACCTAAAGGATTAATAACAGTGTTAAGGGGGGTGCTAAATAAATATAATAGTGTGCTACCCCACAGCAGCCCAGCCACTCCAATCAGGGGGAACCGCACCCCAGACCCATTTCCAGTACTAATAATAATAATAATAATAATAGCCCTTCTGGGTCATACTAAATATAGTGCCACATGATAATGGCACCTAACAGATATACCCAAATTGAGAGCTAACTTACCTGGAGCCACCCCTGGGATCTCCATATGGCACTGTAGGAACCAGCATGCCCTCCAAACACTGGTCCCATCTATGCCTCTCATACTAGCAAAACAGAATGCAAGTTGCTCATATCAATTTGACAATATACTTCAGGTGCTTGAAAGGGAGGGGTAATTCTAAGCAAGAGACAGGATGGGGATTAACCCCTGGTGTCCCCCAGCACACCAAACTATATGGGTAACATGACTTGAAAACCTACATATAATAGAAATCCAGAGGTCTTCGTTACATATATCTGCAGAAATATGGCAAAGCCACCAGGCCTCGACAAGGCTCCTCTGATGCTGGTGGTCCTAAACCTAATACTATATCTGGGCCTGGGGTGCAGAACCCCACAAACCGGCATAGGCCAGCCACCCCAGGGCAGCACACATGTGAGAAGGTAAAGTGTTAGTATGTGTTAATTAAAGGGAACGCAAAATCTGTATACAAAAAGTGATACACAAGTGACGGTGTAATTAAAAGACCTAAAGGATTAATAACAGTGTTAAGGGGGGTGCTAAATAAATATAATAGTGTGCTACCCCACAGCAGCCCAGCCACTCCAATCAGGGGGAACCGCACCCCAGACCCATTTCCAGTACTAATAATAATAATAATAATAATAATAGCCCTTCTGGGTCATACTAAATATAGTGCCACATGATAATGGCACCTAACAGATATACCCAAATTGAGAGCTAACTTACCTGGAGCCACCCCTGGGATCTCCATATGGCACTGTAGGAACCAGCATGCCCTCCAAACACTGGTCCCATCTATGCCTCTCATACTAGCAAAACAGAATGCAAGTTGCTCATATCAATTTGACTGAGTGGCTGGCCTATGCCGGTTTGTGGGGTTCTGCACCCCAGGCCCAGATATAGTATTAGGTTTAGGACCACCAGCATCAGAGGAGCCTTGTCGAGGCCTGGTGGCTTTGCCATATTTCTGCAGATATATGTAACGAAGACCTCTGGATTTCTATTATATGTAGGTTTTCAAGTCATGTTACCCATATAGTTTGGTGTGCTGGGGGACACCAGGGGTTAATCCCCATCCTGTCTCTTGCTTAGAATTACCCCTCCCTTTCAAGCACCTGAAGTATATTGTCAAATTGATATGAGCAACTTGCATTCTGTTTTGCTAGTATGAGAGGCATAGATGGGACCAGTGTTTGGAGGGCATGCTGGTTCCTACAGTGCCATATGGAGATCCCAGGGGTGGCTCCAGGTAAGTTAGCTCTCAATTTGGGTATATCTGTTAGGTGCCATTATCATGTGGCACTATATTTAGTATGACCCAGAAGGGCTATTATTATTATTATTATTATTAGTACTGGAAATGGGTCTGGGGTGCGGTTCCCCCTGATTGGAGTGGCTGGGCTGCTGTGGGGTAGCACACTATTATATTTATTTAGCACCCCCCTTAACACTGTTATTAATCCTTTAGGTCTTTTAATTACACCGTCACTTGTGTATCACTTTTTGTATACAGATTTTGCGTTCCCTTTAATTAACACATACTAACACTTTACCTTCTCACATGTGTGCTGCCCTGGGGTGGCTGGCCTATGCCGGTTTGTGGGGTTCTGCACCCCAGGCCCAGATATAGTATTAGGTTTAGGACCACCAGCATCAGAGGAGCCTTGTCGAGGCCTGGTGGCTTTGCCATATTTCTGCAGATATATGTAACGAAGACCTCTGGATTTCTATTATATGTAGGTTTTCAAGTCATGTTACCCATATAGTTTGGTGTGCTGGGGGACACCAGGGGTTAATCCCCATCCTGTCTCTTGCTTAGAATTACCCCTCCCTTTCAAGCACCTGAAGTATATTGTCAAATTGATATGAGCAACTTGCATTCTGTTTTGCTAGTATGAGAGGCATAGATGGGACCAGTGTTTGGAGGGCATGCTGGTTCCTACAGTGCCATATGGAGATCCCAGGGGTGGCTCCAGGTAAGTTAGCTCTCAATTTGGGTATATCTGTTAGGTGCCATTATCATGTGGCACTATATTTAGTATGACCCAGAAGGGCTATTATTATTATTATTATTATTAGTACTGGAAATGGGTCTGGGGTGCGGTTCCCCCTGATTGGAGTGGCTGGGCTGCTGTGGGGTAGCACACTATTATATTTATTTAGCACCCCCCTTAACACTGTTATTAATCCTTTAGGTCTTTTAATTACACCGTCACTTGTGTATCACTTTTTGTATACAGATTTTGCGTTCCCTTTAATTAACACATACTAACACTTTACCTTCTCACATGTGTGCTGCCCTGGGGTGGCTGGCCTATGCCGGTTTGTGGGGTTCTGCACCCCAGGCCCAGATATAGTATTAGGTTTAGGACCACCAGCATCAGAGGAGCCTTGTCGAGGCCTGGTGGCTTTGCCATATTTCTGCAGATATATGTAACGAAGACCTCTGGATTTCTATTATATGTAGGTTTTCAAGTCATGTTACCCATATAGTTTGGTGTGCTGGGGGACACCAGGGGTTAATCCCCATCCTGTCTCTTGCTTAGAATTACCCCTCCCTTTCAAGCACCTGAAGTATATTGTCAAATTGATATGAGCAACTTGCATTCTGTTTTGCTAGTATGAGAGGCATAGATGGGACCAGTGTTTGGAGGGCATGCTGGTTCCTACAGTGCCATATGGAGATCCCAGGGGTGGCTCCAGGTAAGTTAGCTCTCAATTTGGGTATATCTGTTAGGTGCCATTATCATGTGGCACTATATTTAGTATGACCCAGAAGGGCTATTATTATTATTATTATTATTAGTACTGGAAATGGGTCTGGGGTGCGGTTCCCCCTGATTGGAGTGGCTGGGCTGCTGTGGGGTAGCACACTATTATATTTATTTAGCACCCCCCTTAACACTGTTATTAATCCTTTAGGTCTTTTAATTACACCGTCACTTGTGTATCACTTTTTGTATACAGATTTTGCGTTCCCTTTAATTAACACATACTAACACTTTACCTTCTCACATGTGTGCTGCCCTGGGGTGGCTGGCCTATGCCGGTTTGTGGGGTTCTGCACCCCAGGCCCAGATATAGTATTAGGTTTAGGACCACCAGCATCAGAGGAGCCTTGTCGAGGCCTGGTGGCTTTGCCATATTTCTGCAGATATATGTAACGAAGACCTCTGGATTTCTATTATATGTAGGTTTTCAAGTCATGTTACCCATATAGTTTGGTGTGCTGGGGGACACCAGGGGTTAATCCCCATCCTGTCTCTTGCATATATATAATATATACAGAATAATAATAATGGACCTGGTGGACACTGTCAGCAGACTGCTAAACTAGTATGAAGAAAAAAAAGCCACCACAGGTATACAATGTAGATGGATGGATAGTATAGTATTATTACTTATGGACGACGAGTGACGACACAGAGGTAGGTACAGCCGTGGCCTACCGTACTGCTATATATATAATATATACAGAATAATAATAACGGACCTGGTGGACACTGTCAGCAGACTGCTAAACTAGTATGAAGAAAAAAAAGCCACCACAGGTATACAATGTAGATGGATGGATAGTATAGTATTATTACTTATGGACGACGAGTGACGACACAGAGGTAGGTACAGCCGTGGCCTACCGTACTGCTATATATATAATATATACATAATAATAATAATAACGGACCTGGTGGACACTGTCGGCAGACTGCTAAACTAGTATGAAGAAAAAAAAGCCACCACAGGTATACAATGTAGATGGATGGATAGTATAGTATTATTACTTATGGACGACGAGTGACGACACAGAGGTAGGTACAGCCGTGGCCTACCGTACTGCTATATATATAATATATACAGAATAATAATAACGGACCTGGTGGACACTGTCAGCAGACTGCTAAACTAGTATGAAGAAAAAAAAGCCACCACAGGTATACAATGTAGATGGATGGATAGTATACTATTATTACTTATGGACGACGAGTGACGACACAGAGGTAGGTACAGCCATGGCCTACCGTACTGCTATATATATAATATATACAGAATAATAATAACGGACCTGGTGGACACTGTCAGCAGACTGCTAAACTAGTATGAAGAAAAAAAAAGCCACCACAGGTATACAATGTAGATGGATGGATAGTATAGTTTTATTACTTATGGACGACGAGTGACGACACAGAGGTAGGTACAGCCGTGGCCTACCGTACTGCTATATATATAATATATACAGAATAATAATAACGGCCCTGGTGTACACTGTCAGCAGACTGCTAAACTAGTATGAAGAAAAAAAAGCCACCACAGGTATACAATGTAGATGGATGGATAGTATACTATTATTACTTATGGACGACGAGTGACGACACAGAGGTAGGTACAGCCGTGGCCTACCGTACTGCTATATATATAATATACTGTATAATAAATGGACCTGGTGGACACTGTCAGCAGACTGCTAAACTACTAGTATAAAGAAAAAAAGCCACCACAGGAGTGTTTTTCAGGCAGACAAACGTATACTGGACTGGTGGTCACTGTCAGCAAAACTGTGCACTGTACTCCTGCTATAACTGCTCCCCAGTCCCCACAATTAGACAGTGTGAGCAGTGCACTCAGCACAGATATATCATGCAGCACACTGAGCACAGATATGGTATGGAGCGTTTTTTTCAGGCAGAGAACGGATTAAACTGGTGGTCACACTCACTACTATCGGCAAAACCCTGCACTGTACTCCTAACAGCTGCTCCCCGTCCCCAATCCTCCCCACAATTATAACAATGTCACTCTTAGTCTTTTCTATTATGACTATAATGGAGAGGACGCCAGCCACGTCCTCTCCCTATCAATCTCAATGCACGTGTGAAAATGGCGGCGACGCGCGGCTGCTTATATAGAATCCGAATCTCGCGAGAATCCGATAGCGGAATGATGACGTTCGGGCGCGCTCGGTTTACCCGAGCCACACGGGAGAATCCGAGCACGGCTCGGACCCGTGTAAAAAGGCTGAAGTTCAGGGGGGTTCGGTTTCCGAGAAACCGAACCCGCTCATCACTAGTAAAAATGTTTGATAGTTTATCTTTCAAATTAACATTCAATGGTAAGAAGCTGTAAGTAGAGATAACCTTTCTTCTGTGTCTCTCCATGCATAAGATAATGTTTCAACTATTAAAAAATCACGATCAGATGCCCTAAATTTTTTTTGCAATTTGCAATACTGTCTGCAGGGCCAGCAACAGACATTTTGGGGCCCATACATGGATAACTCTGCCCTCCCCCCCCCCTTAAACCCCTTGACCCCTGCTCCAAACATTCCTCCCTGTGCCAATACATGGATCATCAAATACACATATATATATATATATATATATATATATATATATATTAGTGATGTGCACCGGAAATTTTTCGGGTTTTGTGTTTTGGTTTTGGATTCAGTTCCGCGGCCGTGTTTTGGATTCGGACGCGTTTTGTCAAAACCTCCCTGAAAATTTTTTGTCGGATTCGGGTGTGTTTTGGATTCGTTTTTTTTTTTTTACAAAAACCCCTCAAAAACAGCTTCAATCATAGAATTTTGGGTCATTTTGATCCCATAGTATTATTAACCTCAATAACCATAATTTCCACTCATTTCCAGTCTATTCTGAACACCTCACACCTCACAATATTATTTTTAGTCCTAAAATTTGCACCGAGGTCGCTGGATGACTAAGCTAAGCGACCCAAGTGGCCGACACAAACACCTGGCCCATCTAGGAGTGGCACTGCAGTGTCAGACAGGATGGCCGATTTAAAAAATAGTCCCCAAACAGCACATGATGCAAAGAAAAAAAGAGGTGCACCAAGGTCGCTGGATGGCTAAGCTAAGCGACCCAAGTGGCCAACAGAAACACCTGGCCCATCTAGGAGTGGCACTGCAGTGTCAGACAGGATGGCACTTCAAAAAATAGTCCCCAAACAGCACATGATACAAAGATAAATTAAAGAAAAAAGAGGTGCAAGATGGAATTGTCCTTGGGCCCTCCTACCCACCCTTATGTTGTATAAACAGGACATGCACACTTTAACAAACCCATCATTTCAGCGACAGGGTCTGCCACATGACTGTGACTGAAATGACTGGTTGGTTTGGGCCCCCACCAAAAAAGAAGCAATCAATCTCTCCTTGCACAAACTGGCTCTACAGAGGCAAGATGTCCACCTCCTCCTCATCCTCCGATTCCGCACCCCTTTCACTGTGTACATCCCCCTCCTCACATATTATTAATTCGTCCCCACTGGAATCCACCATCTCAGGTCCCTGTGTACTTTCTGGAGGCAATTGCTGGGGAATGTCTCGACAGAGGAATTGATTATAATTCATTTTGATGAACATCATCTTCTCCACATTTTCTGGAAGTAACCTCGTACCTCGTACGCCGATTGCTGACAAGGTGAGCGGCTGCACTAAACACTCTTTCGGAGTACACACTGGAGGGTGGGCAACTTAGGTAAAATAAAGCCAGTTTCTGCAAGGGCCTCCAAATTTTTCCTGCCAGAATACGTACAGACTGTCTGACGTGCCTACTTGGATGCGGTCACTCATATAATCCTCCACCATTCTTTCAATGGTGACAGAATCATATGCAGTGACAGTAGACGACATGTCAATAATCGTTGGCAGTTCCTTCAGTCCGGACCAGATGTTAGCACTCGCTCCAGACTGCCCTGCATCACCGCCAGCGGGTGGGCTCGGAATTCTTAGCCTTTTCCTCGCAGCCCCAGTTGTGGGAGAATGTGAAGGAGGAGCTGTTGACGGATCACGTTCCGCTTGACTTGACAAGTGTCTCACCAGCAGGTCTTTGAACCTCTGCAGACTTGTGTCTGCCGGAAAGAGAGATACAACGTAGGTTTTAAATCTAGGATCGAGCACGGTGGCAAAAATGTAGTGCTCTGATTTCAACAGATTGACCACCGTGAATCCTGGTTAAGCGAATTAAGGGCTCCATCCACAAGTCCCACATGCCTAGCGTAATCGCTCCATTTTAGCTCCTCCTTCAATCTCTCCAGCTTCTTCTGCAAAAGCCTGATGAGGGGAATGACCTGACTCAGGCTGGCAGTGTCTGAACTGACTTCACTTGTGACAAGTTCAAAGGGTTGCAGAACCTTGCACAACGTTGAAATCATTCTCCACTGCGCTTGAGTCAGGGGCATTCCCCCTCCTTTGCCTATATCGTAGGCAGCTGTATAGGCTTGAATGGCCTTTTGCTGCTCCTCCATCCTCTGAAGCATATAGAGGGTTGAATTCCACCTTGCTACCACCTCTTGCTTCAGATGATGGCGGGGCAGGTTCAGGAGTGTTTGCTGGTGCTCCAGTCTTCGGCACGCGGTGGCTGAATGCCGAAAGTGGCCCACAATTCTTCAGGCCACCGACAGCATCTCTTGCACGCCCCTGTAGTTTTTTAAATAATTCTACACCACCAAATTCAATGTATGTGCAAAATTGGGATAAGCCATTCTGCGATGATGTTCCTCAGTTTCCGTAAGAGGTTGTCAGCTGTGTGCCTCTTATGGAAAGCGGTGATACAAAGCGTAGCCTGCCTAGGAACGAGTTGGCGTTTGTGAGATGCCGCTACTGGTGCCACCGCTGCTGTTCTTGCTGCGGGAGGCAATACATCTACCCAGTGGGCTGTCACAGTCATATAGTCCTGAGTCTGCCCTGCTCCACTTGTCCACATGTCCGTGGTTAAGTGGACATTGGGTACAACTGCATTTTTTTAGGAAACTGGTGACTCTTTTTCTGAGGTCTGTGTACATTTTCGGTATCGCCTGCCTAGAGAAGTGGAACCTAGATGGTATTTGGTACCGGGGACACACTAACTCAATAAATTCTCTAGTTCTCTGTGAATTAACGGTGGCTACCGGACACACGTTTAACACCACCCAGGCTGCCAAGGCCTGAGTTATCTGCTTTGCAGCAGGATGACTGCTGTGATATTTCATCTTCCTCGCAAAGGACTGTTGGACCGTCAATTGCTTACTGGAAGTAGTACAAGTGGTCTTCCGACTTCCCCTCTGGGATGACGATCGACTCCCAGCAGCAACAACAGCAGCGCCAGCAGCAGTAGGCGTTACACTCAAGGATGCATCGGAGGAATCCCAGGCAGGAGAGGACTCGTCAGACTTGCCAGTGACATGGCCTGCAGGACTATTGGCTTTCCTGTCTAAGGAGGAAATTGACACTGAGGGAGTTGGTGGTGTGGTTTGCAGGAGCTTGGTTACAAGAGGAAGGGATTTAGTTGTCAGTGGACTGCTTCCGCTGTCACCCAAAGTTTTTGAACTTGTCAATGACTTCTGATGAATGCGCTCCAGGTGACGTATAAGGGAGGATGTTCCTAGGTGGTTAACGTCCTTACACCTACTTATTACAGCTTGACAAATGCAACACACGGCTTGACAAATGTTGTCCTCATTTCTGTAAAAATAATTCCACACCGACAAGGTGATTTTTTTTGTAATTTGACCAGGCATGTCAATGGCCATATTCGTCCCACGGACAACAGGTGTCTCCCCGGGTGCCTGACTTAAACAAACCACCTCACCATCAGAATCCTCCTTGTCAATTTCCTCCTCAGTGCTAGCAACACCCATATCCTCATCCTGGTGTACTTCAACAGTGACATCTTCAATTTGACTATCAGAAACTGGACTGCGGGTGCTCCTTCCAGCACTTGCAGGGGGCGTGCAAATGGTGGAAGGCGCCACCTCTTCCCGTCCAGTGTTGGGAAGGTCAGGCATCGCAACCGACACAATTGGACTCTCCTTGGGGATTTGTGATTTAGAAGAACGCACAGTTCTTTGCTGTTCTTTTGCCAGCTTGTCTTTTCATTTTTCTAGCCAGAGGATGAGTACTTCCATCCTCATGTTAATCTGAACCACTAGCCATGAACATAGGCCAGGGCCTCAGCCGTTCCTTGCCACTCCGTGTCGTAAATGGCATATTGGCAAGTTTACGCTTCTCATCAGACGCTTTTAATTTCGATTTTTGGGTAATTTTACTGAACTTTTGTTTTTTGGATTTTACATGCTCTCTACTATGACATTGGGCATCGGCCTTGGCAGAAGACGTTGATGGCATTTCATCGTCTCGGCCATGACTAGTGGCAGCAGCTTCAGCATGAGGTGGAAGTGGATCTTGATCTTTCCCTATTTTACCCTCCATATTTTTGTTGTCCATTTTTTAATGTGTGGACTTATATGCCAGTAATATATCAATAGCAATGGCCTACTGTACCGTACTGCTATATATTATATACTGGTGGTCAGCAAAATTCTGCACTGTCCTCTTACTATATATACTGCGCACAACTAAAATGCACCACAGGTATGGATGGATAGTTTACTTGACGACACAGAGGTAGGTAGAGCAGTGGCCTACTGTACCGTACTGCTATATATTATATACTGGTGGTCAGCAAAATTCTGCACTGTCCTCCTACTATATATACTGCGCACAACTAAAATGCACCACAGGTATGGATGGATAGTATACTTGATGACACAGAAGTAGGTAGAGCAGTGGCCTACTGTACCGTACTGCTATATATTATATACTGGTGGTCAGCAAAATTCTGCACTGTCCTCCTACTATATATACTGCGCACAACTAAAATGCACCACAGGTATGGATGGATAGTATACTTGACGACACAGAGGTAGGTAGAGCAGTGGACTACTGTACCGTACTGCTATATAATACTGGAGGTCAGCAAAATTCTGCACTGTCCTCCTACTATATACTACAATGCAGCACAGATATGGAGCGTTTTTCAGGCAGAGAACGTAGATATTTTCAGCACACTGAGCACAGATATTTGCAAGCACACTGAGCACAGATATTTGCAGCACACTGAGCACAGATATTTGCAGCACACTGAACACAGAAACTGAGAGAACGCTGCACGTCCTCTCCCTATCATCTCCAATGCACGAGTGAAAATGGCGGCGATGCGCGGCTCCTTATATAGAATACGAATCTCGCGAGAATCCGACAGCGGGATGATGACGTTCGGGCGCGCTCGGGTTAACCGAGCAAGGCGGGAGGATCCGAGTCTGCCTCGGAACCGTGTAAAATGGGTGAAGTTCGGGGGGGTTCGGATCTCGAGGAACCGAACCCGCTCATCACTAATATATATATATATATATATATCTGCTGGAAATCCTGCACTCTCATCCACATTATGAGTTTTATGAGTTGTCCATCAAATGGTGGGTGCTCCCAATGGGCCGGGTAGGTCCACAAATGTACCGCAAAAGTTCCAAAGATTTGGAGGTGCACTCTCACAAAGAAAATCTCGTATCAGCTTCTCATTTAAATCACCAATATTTTATTGTCGACGTTTCGGTCTGGTCACAGGCCTTTATCAAGACAGGTGATGTAATATGTCACATATTCAATGCTTTAGACAAATGAGTTTAATCTGTAAATAGACAGTGATAACAATTACAAACAGTAAGCCTCACCGGCCCCTATAGGAGCCAATTAACCACAGAACCAGACCGGCCACCAATATCCATCATTCAGGTGATGCAAACATTCAATAAAGGTCTAAAATCAACCATTACTTTGAAGACCGACTGTAGTCCACAAGCTCTTGCACGGGATATTACAATAATACTTGGAAAGATCCATACTGTTAAAAGAACCAATACACATTGCCATATATCAACATGTGAATAGCACACCGGTATCTATCTACCAATATTTAACAGGATTCACGGTGCTTATGAGCTATTAAAAATACCTGACTCCGGTGGCCCAGATGCATGGATGCACCTAAGCTATTGTTGTTTATACAGATTGCTCTGCGTTGTTGGATGGCTTTATTCATTAGCCTCCCTATTGAAGCTGCTGCATCCATGCATCTGGGCCACCAGAGTCAGGTATTTTTAATAGCTCATAAGCACCGTGAATCCTGTTAAATGTTGGTAGATAGATACCGGTGTGCTATTCACATGTTGATATATGGCAATGTGTATTGGTTCTTTTAACAGTATGGATCTTTCCAAGTATTATTGTAATATCCCGTGCAAGAGCATGTGGACTACAGTCGGTCCTCAAGGTAATGGTTGATTTTAGACCTTTATTGAATGTTTGCATCACCTGAATGATGGATATTGGTGGCGGGTCTGGTTCTGTGGTTAATTGGCTCCTATAGGGGCCGGTGAGGCTTACTGTTTGTAATTGTTATCACTGTCTATTTGCAGATTAAACTCATTTGTCTAAAGCATTGAATATGTGACATATTACATCACCTGTCTTGATAAAGGCCTGTGACCAGACCGAAACGTTGACAATAAAATATTGGTGATTTCAATGAGAAGCTGATACGAGATTTTCTTTGTGAGAGTGCACCTCCAAATCTTTGGAACTTTTGCGGTATATATATTAGAGATGAGCGCCTGAAATTTTTCGGGTTTTGTGTTTTGGTTTTGGGTTCGGTTCCGCGGCCGTGTTTTGGGTTCGAACGCGTTTTGGCAAAACCTCACCGAATTATTTTTGTCGGATTCGGGTGTGTTTTGGATTCGGGTGTTTTTTTCCAAAAACACTAAAAAACAGCTTAAATCATAGAATTTGGGGGTCATTTTGATCCCAAAGTATTATTAACCTCAAAAACCATAATTTACACTCATTTTCAGTCTATTCTGAATACCTCACACCTCACAATATTATTTTTAGTCCTAAAATTTGCACCGAGGTCGCTGTGTGAGTAAGATAAGCGACCCTAGTGGCCGACACAAACACCGGGCCCATCTAGGAGTGGCACTGCAGTGTCACGCAGGATGTCCCTTCCAAAAAACCCTCCCCAAACAGCACATGACGCAAAGAAAAAAAGAGGCGCAATGAGGTAGCTGTGTGAGTAAGATTAGCGACCCTAGTGGCCGACACAAACACCGGGCCCATCTAGGAGTGGCACTGCAGTGTCACGCAGGATGGCCCTTCCAAAAAACCCTCCCCAAACAGCACATGACGCAAAGAAAAAAAGAGGCGCAATGAGGTAGCTGTGTGAGTAAGATTAGCGACCCTAGTGGCCGACACAAACACCGGGCCCATCTAGGAGTGGCACTGCAGTGTCACGCAGGATGGCCCTTCCAAAAAACCCTCCCCAAACAGCACATGACGCAAAGAAAAAAAGAGGCGCAATGAGGTAGCTGACTGTGTGAGTAAGATTAGCGACCCTAGTGGCCGACACAAACACCGGGCCCATCTAGGAGTGGCACTGCAGTGTCACGCAGGATGTCCCTTCCAAAAAACCCTCCCCAAACAGCACATGACGCAAAGAAAAAAAGAGGCGCAATGAGGTAGCTGTGTGAGTAAGATTAGCGACCCTAGTGGCCGACACAAACACCGGGCCCATCTAGGAGTGGCACTGCAGTGTCACGCAGGATGTCCCTTCCAAAAAACCCTCCCCAATCAGCACATGATGCAAAGAAAAAGAAAAGAAAAAAGAGGTGCAAGATGGAATTATCCTTGGGCCCTCCCACCCACCCTTATGTTGTATAAACAAAACAGGACATGCACACTTTAACCAACCCATCATTTCAGTGACAGGGTCTGCCACACGACTGTGACTGATATGACGGGTTGGTTTGGACCCCCCCCCAAAAAAGAAGCAATTAATCTCTCCTTGCACAAACTGGCTCTACAGAGGCAAGATGTCCACCTCATCTTCACCCTCCGATATATCACCGTGTACATCCCCCTCCTCACAGATTATCAATTCGTCCCCACTGGAATCCACCATCTCAGCTCCCTGTGTACTTTGTGGAGGCAATTGCTGCTGGTCAATGTCTCCGCGGAGGAATTGATTATAATTCATTTTAATGAACATCATCTTCTCCACATTTTCTGGATGTAACCTCGTACGCCGATTGCTGACAAGGTGAGCGGCGGCACTAAACACTCTTTCGGAGTACACACTTGTGGGAGGGCAACTTAGGTAGAATAAAGCCAGTTTGTGCAAGGGCCTCCAAATTGCCTCTTTTTCCTGCCAGTATAAGTACGGACTGTGTGACGTGCCTACTTGGATGCGGTCACTCATATAATCCTCCACCATTCTATCAATGTTGAGAGAATCATATGCAGTGACAGTAGACGACATGTCCGTAATCGTTGGCAGGTCCTTCAGTCCGGACCAGATGTCAGCATCAGCAGTCGCTCCAGACTGCCCTGCATCACCGCCAGCGGGTGGGCTCGGAATTCTGAGCCTTTTCCTCGCACCCCCAGTTGCGGGAGAATGTGAAGGAGGAGATGTTGACAGGTCGCGTTCCGCTTGACTTGACAATTTTGTCACCAGCAGGTCTTTCAACCCCAGCAGACCTGTGTCTGCCGGAAAGAGAGATCCAAGGTAGGCTTTAAATCTAGGATCGAGCACGGTGGCCAAAATGTAGTGCTCTGATTTCAACAGATTGACCACCCGTGAATCCTTGTTAAGCGAATTAAGGGCTGCATCCACAAGTCCCACATGCCTAGCGGAATCGCTCCGTGTTAGCTCCTTCTTCAATGCCTCCAGCTTCTTCTGCAAAAGCCTGATGAGGGGAATGACCTGACTCAGGCTGGCAGTGTCTGAACTGACTTCACGTGTGGCAAGTTCAAAGGGCATCAGAACCTTGCACAACGTTGAAATCATTCTCCACTGCACTTGAGACAGGTGCATTCCATCTCCTATATCGTGCTCAATTGTATAGGCTTGAATGGCCTTTTGCTGCTCCTCCAACCTCTGAAGCATATAGAGGGTTGAATTCCACCTCGTTACCACTTCTTGCTTCAGATGATGGCAGGGCAGGTTCAGTAGTTTTTGGTGGTGCTCCAGTCTTCTGTACGTGGTGCCTGTACGCCGAAAGTGTCCCGCAATTTTTCTGGCCACCGACAGCATCTCTTGCACGCCCCTGTCGTTTTTTAAAAAATTCTGCACCACCAAATTCAAGGTATGTGCAAAACATGGGACGTGCTGGAATTTGCCCATATTTAATGCACACACAATATTGCTGGCGTTGTCCGATGCCACAAATCCACAGGAGAGTCCAATTGGGGTAAGCCATTCCGCGATGATCTTCCTCAGTTGCCGTAAGAGGTTTTCAGCTGTGTGCGTATTCTGGAAAGCGGTGATACAAAGCGTAGCCTGCCTAGGAAAGAGTTGGCGTTTGCGAGATGCTGCTACTGGTGCCGCCGCTGCTGTTCTTGCGGCGGGAGTCCATACATCTACCCAGTGGGCTGTCACAGTCATATAGTCCTGACCCTGCCCTGCTCCACTTGTCCACATGTCCGTGGTTAAGTGGACATTGGGTACAACTGCATTTTTTAGGACACTGGTGAGTCTTTTTCTGACGTCCGTGTACATTCTCGGTATCGCCTGCCTAGAGAAGTGGAACCTAGATGGTATTTGGTAACGGGGGCACACTGCCTCAATAAATTGTCTAGTTCCCTGTGAACTAACGGCGGATACCGGACGCACGTCTAACACCAACATAGTTGTCAAGGACTCAGTTATCCGCTTTGCAGTAGGATGACTGCTGTGATATTTCATCTTCCTCGCAAAGGACTGTTGAACAGTCAATTGCTTACTGGAAGTAGTACAAGTGGGCTTACGACTTCCCCTCTGGGATGACCATCGACTCCCAGCGGCAACAACAGCAGCGCCAGCAGCAGTAGGCGTTACACTCAAGGATGCATCGGAGGAATCCCAGGCAGGAGAGGACTCGTCAGACTTGCCAGTGACATGGCCTGCAGGACTATTGGCTTTTCTGTCTAAGGAGGAGCTGATTTTTTTGGTATTTTCACCTGGCATGTCAACGGCCATATTCCTCCCACGGACAACAGGTGTCTCCCCGGGTGCCTGACTTAAACAAACCACCTCACCATCAGAATCCTTCTGGTCAATTTCCTCCCCAGCGCCAGCAACACCCATATCCTCCTCATCCTGGTGTACTTCAACACTGACATCTTCAATCTGACTATCAGGAACTGGACTGCGGGTGCTCCTTCCAGCACTTGCAGGGGGCATGCAAATAGTGGAAGGCGCATGCTCTTCACGTCCAGTGTTGGGAAGGTCAGGCATCGCAACCGACACAATTGGACTCTCCTTGTGGATTTGGGATTTCAAAGAACGCACAGTTCTTTGCGGTGCTTTTGCCAGCTTGAGTCTTTTCAGTTTTCTAGCGAGAGGCTGAGTGCTTCCATCCTCATGTGAAGCTGAACCACTAGCCATGAACATAGGCCAGGGCCTCAGCCGTTCCTTGCCACTCCGTGTGGTAAATGGCATATTGGCAAGTTTACGCTTCTCCTCCGACAATTTTATTTTAGGTTTTGGAGTCCTTTTTTTTCTGATATTTGGTGTTTTGGATTTGACATGCTCTGTACTATGACATTGGGCATCGGCCTTGGCAGACGACGTTGCTGGCATTTCATCGTCTCGGCCATGACTAGTGGCAGCAGCTTCAGCACGAGGTGGAAGTGGATCTTGATCTTTCCCTAATTTTGGAACCTCAACTTTTTTGTTCTCCATATTTTATAGGCAGAACTAAAAGGCACCTCAGGTAAACAATGGAGATGGATGGATTGGATACTAGTATACAATTATGGACGGACTGCCACGGTTAGGTGGTATAAAAAAACCACGGTTAGGTGGTATATATTGTAATACAATTATGGATGGACGGACTGCCTGCCGAGTGCCGACACAGAGGTAGCCACAGCCGTGAACTACCGCACTGTACACTGGTTGATAAAGAGATAGTAGTATACTCGTAACAACTAGTATGACTGACTATGACGGTATAAAGAATGAAAAAAAAACCACGGTTAGGTGGTATATATTGTAATACAATTATGGATGGACGGACTGCCTGCCGAGTTCCGACACAGAGGTAGCCACAGCCGTGAACTACCGCACTGTACACTGGTTGATAAAGAGATAGTAGTATACTCGTAACAACTAGTATGACTGACTATGACGGTATAAAGAATGAAAAAAAAACCACGGTTAGGTGGTATATATTATAATACAATTATGGATGGACGGACTGCCTGCCGACTGCCGACACAGAGGTAGCCACAGCCGTGAACTACCGCACTGTACACTGGTTGATAAAGAGATAGTAGTATACTCGTAACAACTAGTATGACACTATGACGGTATAAAGAATGAAAAAAAAACCACGGTTAGGTGGTATATATTATAATAATACAATTATGGATGGACGGACTGCCTGCCGAGTTCCGACACAGAGGTAGCCACAGCCGTGAACTACCGCACTGTACACTGGTTGATAAAGAGATAGTAGTATACTCGTAACAACTAGTATGACTGACTATGACGGTATAAAGAATGAAAAAAAAACCACGGTTAGGTGGTATATATTGTAATACAATTATGGATGGACGGACTGCCTGCCGAGTTCCGACACAGAGGTAGCCACAGCCGTGAACTACCGCACTGTACACTGGTTGATAAAGAGATAGTAGTATACTCGTAACAACTAGTATGACTGACTATGACGGTATAAAGAATGAAAAAAAAACCACGGTTAGGTGGTATATATTGTAATACAATTATGGATGGACGGACTGCCTGCCGAGTTCCGACACAGAGGTAGCCACAGCCGTGAACTACCGCACTGTACACTGGTTGATAAAGAGATAGTAGTATACTCGTAACAACTAGTATGACTGACTATGACGGTATAAAGAATGAAAAAAAAACCACGGTTAGGTGGTATATATTATAATACAATTATGGATGGACGGACTGCCTGCCGACTGCCGACACAGAGGTAGCCACAGCCGTGAACTACCGCACTGTACACTGGTTGATAAAGAGATAGTAGTATACTCGTAACAACTAGTATGACACTATGACGGTATAAAGAATGAAAAAAAAACCACGGTTAGGTGGTATATATTATAATAATACAATTATGGATGGACGGACTGCCTGCCGAGTTCCGACACAGAGGTAGCCACAGCCGTGAACTACCGCACTGTACACTGGTTGATAAAGAGATAGTAGTATACTCGTAACAACTAGTATGACTGACTATGACGGTATAAAGAATGAAAAAAAAACCACGGTTAGGTGGTATATATTGTAATACAATTATGGATGGACGGACTGCCTGCCGAGTTCCGACACAGAGGTAGCCACAGCCGTGAACTACCGCACTGTACACTGGTTGATAAAGAGATAGTAGTATACTCGTAACAACTAGTATGACTGACTATGACGGTATAAAGAATGAAAAAAAAAACACGGTTAGGTGGTATATATTATAATACAATTATGGATGGACGGACTGCCTGCCGACTGCCGACACAGAGGTAGCCACAGCCGTGAACTACCGCACTGTACACTGGTTGATAAAGAGATAGTAGTATACTCGTAACAACTAGTATGACACTATGACGGTATAAAGAATGAAAAAAAAACCACGGTTAGGTGGTATATATTATAATACAATTATGGATGGACGGACTGCCTGCCGACTGCCGACACAGAGGTAGCCACAGCCGTGAACTACCGCACTGTACACTGGTTGATAAAGAGATAGTAGTATACTCGTAACAACTAGTATGACACTATGACGGTATAAAGAATGAAAAAAAAACCACGGTTAGGTGGTATATATTATAATAATACAATTATGGATGGACGGACTGCCTGCCGACTGCCGACACAGAGGTAGCCACAGCCGTGAACTACCGCACTGTACACTGGTTGATAAAGAGATAGTAGTATACTCGTAACAACTAGTATGACTATGACGACGGTATAAAGAAAGAAAAAAAAATACCACGGTTAGGTGGTATATAATTATACAATTATGGATGGACGGACTGCCTGCCGAGTGCCGACTGCCGACACAGAGGTAGCCACAGCCGTGAACTACCGCACTGTACTGTGTCTGCTGCTAATATAGACTGGTTGATAAAGAGATAGTATACAACAATATACTACTATACTGGTGGTCAGGCACTGGTCACCACTAGTCACACTGGCAGTGGCACTCCTGCAGCAAAAGTGTGCACTGTTTAATTTTAAATTAATATAATATTATGTACTCCTGGCTCCTGCTATAACAGCCTGCAGTGCTCCCCAGTCTCCCCCACAATTATTATAAGCTTTTATACATTGATGTGCAGCACACTGGGCTGAGCTGAGTGCACACAGACTGAGTCACACTGTGTGACTGCTGTGTATCGTTTTTTTCAGGCAGAGAACGGATATAGCAGAGAACGGATATATTAAATAAAAGTTAACTTAACAACAACTGCACTGGTCACTGTGGTAAACTCTGTCTGCACAATCTCTCTCTCTCTCTCTCTCTCTCTTCTAATCTATTCTAATGGAGAGGACGCCAGCCACGTCCTCTCCCTATCAATCTCAATGCACGTGTGAAAATGGCGGCGACGCGCGGCTCCTTATATAGAATCCGAGTCTCGCGAGAATCCGACAGCGTCATGATGACGTTCGGGCGCGCTCGGGTTAACCGAGCAAGGCGGGAAGATCCGAGTCGCTCGGACCCGTGAAAAAAAAAGTGAAGTTCGTGCGGGTTCGGATTCAAAGAAACCGAACCCGCTCATCTCTAATATATATATATATATATATACAAACAGAAAACCCAGCACTCACCAATGTAAGCTCACTTATCCTCAACAATTCAATAAATAAATGATGGGGGTTTAGTTAGTGGATTGGCCAATGCACAGAAGCCTGCAAACCGCTCGCCAAGGTACCCCACCTTCAAGAAGGTCCTACACTATCACAGAGTCTTAAAACCTGACTACTTCACTGCTGTTACACACATCATCTGCCTGCTAGATTTAAGGTGCACCTGCCACAGACTTTATGGCTTTTAAAGGTACACTAGTCACCTTACATTGGCTTAGATAGATTGCTAAGGAACAGCTGAGACAGGTTCAGGATAATAGAGTCCACACAGGGGTGCATGAGAAAGCTAGTGGCCACGGTTAATAAGAGTTAACCAAAGATTAACCCCATCATATACGCAAAAAGAAAACCACAGCACTCGCCACCCTAGAAGTGGGGTACAGCAAAGCACTAGCCACTCAAAGGGTGGGGTGCACATAACACAGCACTCGCCATCCCAAAAGAGGGGTACACAGCTGCACTTACCACTCAAAGGGTGGGGTGCATGTAGCCCATGACCACATCACTCTAATACATAATACACCATTTCGTAACCAACAAATGATTTATTCCATATTTTTCACAAGTTAAAAATGGGATGTCCTATCAAACCTAATAATATTAATCCAGAATTTGCATAGTTGCAAATTATATGTAAAAATGTTTGATAGTTTATCTTTCAAATTAACATTCAATGGTAAGAAGCTGTAAGTAGAGATAACCTTTCTTCTGTGTCTTTCCATGCATAAGATAATGTTTCGACTATTAAAAAATCACGATCAGATGCCCTAAATTTTTTTTGCAATTTGCAATATTGTATGCAGGGTCGGCAACAGACATTTTGGGGCCCATACATGGATAACTCTGCCCCCCTTAAACCCCTTGACCCCTCCTCCAAACATCCCTCCCTGTGCCAATACATGGATCATCAAATACACACACATATATATATATATATATATATATATATATATATAAAAATCAAATACAAAAGAAATGTCTTTAATCTGCGCACTTCTCTCAGCAGTACCACAGAAGGAATCTCTGTTAGCAGGACCCAATAAAGTGATAGCAATATGTGATGTTTTTCCTTGGTGCGCTATATTCAGTTCCAAACTGTACAGAACTGGTATTGGCAGACTTTGTCTCTGAGGTATTGAATAGGGGTACCTATAATGACATACCCTCACACCAAAAAATCACCCAACAAATAGAAGCCCAAAGGCTGAATTAGTGGTTAATAATATTTCAACATTTATTAAAAATACATAAAATAGTATACACTGGTTCGATTACAATTGACAAAAATATGGAAACATCAACGGTCCCTATAACAGTGGTCTTGGTGGTAAACAATACCCTCCCTCACCTCAAAAAGGTGTGAGCCCTTGGGAGGGTGACAACACCACTATGTAAGGGCTCATACTAGATGACCCTACACGTTTCGTTAGAATTGACTTCTTCAGGGGTTCAAGAATTCAGTAAAGAGCAGCCTTTTTGGTTGCTTTAAAACAATTTCAACTTGTTTAAAAGTAATATATCTTCGAGTCTTATAGTCTTATTAGATTTAAAGCCAGATGGTACCTACCTGCACTTTTATTGGTTGCTTCAAATTGTACATCTACCAATCAGGTGGCTGGCAACAGTTGAATAAACCAAAAAATTGTAATTTGGAGAGTCCGCTTGTGATTCTTGGGAGAACCAAGTTTGTGAGTGCTGCCAATATACCCTTTGAATTGCATGATTTTTGATGGAGGGCACCCGGCAAACCATTTATTACAAGCAGAGGAGTGCCGAGCATTAAACACTACTATAGATTATACATATATATATATATATATATATATATATACACACATATATATATATATATAATAAAAAATAAATATATATATATATATATATATATGGTGAGGGTGCCACAGGACCCTGGGGTGACTTACCACAGCCAGGGTGACTCTGTGTGTAGGGACAGTGGTGTGGCTGCAGTGGGACTGCTGCTGTCGGTCACAGTAATGTGACCGATTAAAGGCAGTTTTTCAAGCTGCCTGCTGGACTAAGGGGGCTGCTCCTCGACGGTGGCGGCAGCAGAACAGCAGGGAAGAGCCAGAACATGCAGTGTCATGCGTTACTATGTCATGATGTCCACCGGGACCAGACCAAGTGACTGTGGGGGAGGAAGGGGAGGTTGATTGGGACATGCTGATTGTCCGCTCTAACCCAACAAGTGGAGCGGATAGTATCAAAATAATTAATGGACTCTCTGGTTACTTTTTTTCTGCTTGATCCTCGGGGTCCCTCTGAGGCTAGGGGCCCGTTACGGATGTCCCCTTTGACCCCCATGTCGCCAGGCCTGATTGTATGTTGGAAATGTTCATGGATGGGCACGTCTCAAATTCCGTATCTGTGAGGGAACACTAATTCCAACTTGGCACATTTACTAGGAATCATACTAGACATATCATATACTCTATGGATTTTTTCTGTAAAAGACTCCATGATGTTAATGGTTCATGAATACCTACTTACAGGGACGGCTCCAGGCCTACTAGCACCCACAGTGGGAATTTTTGAAGCAACCCCTTCCCCCTCAATGCCTTTCGGTGTGACCCTCCTAAAGTGGGTGTGGCCTCACAACTTTATATTATGATATCAAACTATAAATATATATATCTTTTCACACACCCCTCTACACACACACAATTAGCAGCCTTACACATAATGCCTACACTACTGCCCCTTACACATAATGGCCCCGGTATAGTGTCAGAAACATATAATGAGGTCTATTCATGTAGGAAACGAAAAATGAATTGGTACTTATCACTATATATCGCATCGGTACGATGCGATATATAGCTTTTATAACTTGTGGCAATTCATGTATACTCACCCTTCCGGTGAAGTCATGTGGTATCCCGGGCACCAGCGACACTGTCTCCTCCAGCGGTGCTCCACTGCGATGTTGTAGTCAGCCGATGGGTCCCTTTGCACATGTGCCACCGGCTGTCCTCCCGAGAGGCCGCAGCGGCTGATGGGAGGTCAGGGGGCAGAGCTAATGTCGGGTGCCAGGCAGAGTACAGGGAAACATTGAGCTTCCCTGCATTTACCGCACCACAGTTCAGATTACGCCATCCTGAGATGGTGATCCTGAACTCCATGGAGAAGCAGAAAGCTGGGTCTTCCGCTCCTTCATGAATTACACTCACCATACTAAAGTATGGTGATGCGATTCAGCCACGGAGCAGGGGGGCCAATGGAAAAGTCAAGGACTTCTCCACGGTAACCTGCTCCATGAATGGCATCAAGTAGAGAAAAACCCTGTTTTCCACAAAACAGGGCTTTTCTCTGCTACCTGAATAGACCCCAATGTTCCAATATAGTGCCAGATACACATAATGCCCCAGCATAGTGGCAATTACACATAATACCCCCAATAGAGTGCCAGATACACATAATGTTCCCAGTAGAGTGCCAGATAAACACAAAGCCCCCAGTAGATTGCCAGATACCAATAATGCCACCAGTATAGTGCCAGTTACACATAATGTCCCCCTGTATAGTGCCAGTTACACATAATGTCCCCCAGCATAGTGCCAAATAAACATTATGTCCCCCAGTATAGTGCCAGATACACATAATGTCTACAGTATAGTGGCAGTTACACATAATACCCCCAATAGTGCCAGATACACATATTGCCCCCAGCATAGTGACAGATACACATACTGCCCGCAATAGTGGCCAATACACATACTGCCTCCAAAAGTGGCAGATATACATAATGCCCCCAATAGTGGCAGATACACATAATGTCACCAGTATAGTGCTAGATATACACACTGCCTCCAATAGATACACATGCTGCCCTTTGCCTGGGCAGTACAAACTAGCTGGCACGATAACCCACCTTGGTCAAAAGGACTGAGGGCCATGTTTCCTGAAGAATCTAGTGACTGGCCTTTTGGGTATAATGGAATTAGGATTAGCAACCCACAATTTTTCAGTCCTTCAACAGATTCTCAAATACATGTCCCTGTTAGCAAATAGCTCTGGTCCCAAGACATACTTGTAAATGTTCCATGGTCTCCCACCTGAGAACAAGCAAATAGTGGGATGCTGGTTGAGAGCAGTTTCCCTCCTGGTGGTGCATTAAATCCCTCGCCTCTGGCACTTCAGGATTGTATGTTTTCTCTATGTGTCACAAACATAAATTTGTCAGTTGCAGAATGCTGGCGCTCGACAATGGCTTTGATGCAGTGTGGAGCTCTTCTCCCCCCTTCCCGGATAGCATGCCTAAAATATGCCCAATGGCAGTAACATGTTGGTGCTCCTGTCCTATTACCAAAGGCAAATTGAATTTAGGCCATTTTTCCACTTAGGGACCCCTTGGTATCCACAGCATTGCAATTTTTCTTTGCATCACACAGTTCTTGCAGGTCTGCCTGTTTGTTTTTGTAGGTTTGTACTGCTGCCTCCATTCTGCTGTGATATCTTGCTTCTGTGCTTGTAACCTGAGTGATCCCTCTGCTTGCCACCAAATGTGAAGATACAGGGTTCCAAATCACTCAGGCACGGTGGTAGATGAAAAACCAACAGAGGTTTATTGAACAGAATGGGTGATAACAGCTCAGTACACTTCTGTAATCCAATTCCACATGACATTTCCCACCACAAACTCCTGACAGAACATTACTTCTTAGTATGGGAGCAGAGAATCTCCCCTCAGCTCTCTGGGTAGCTCTACTTATAGCCCATGAGCCTTATATTGCAGGGGTGTGTTCTACTTCTTTGTCTTATGATCTTGCATTGGAATACAATACACATTATAATCAAGGTGATTATATCAGCCAGAGAGCCCCCTTGTCTGGCCAGCTCACTGTTGAACAATAGAGAGTAAACAAAAAGGGACAATGGTACCTTATATGTCTCACACTTTGAGTGTCCACTGTGGTGTTAGTAAACAACAGGAAACTAGGTCTAACATGAATACATTACCTAAAGTATAACAGATACTGTAACAACACAATTGCATATATTAACAATATTAAGGTTGATTCAAACACAATATTGGGTGAGCAGCAACATGCTATGGAGGATGAACTACTGTACTTCACAAACTGAATATATATATCTATATAATGGGGCATTGGGATAAAAAGTAAATATTCAACAGGTTTTGTTGACATGGGAAATGAGGTAATTATACTAATTGTCACAGACCTCTCATTACATCACAGACAACAACTGTCATTTGAAAATACAAATTTTAATAAATATAGCTCATACAGTCAACTCCAGAACCTTTCAAAAGGACAAAAGCAATCATATAATACATATAATAATGCTTATAATGATTCAAATGTTTCTAAAAAACATTAGTCTAAATTGCTTGCCATCTATTAACAGATGTAATTTCTGCAAGAGTGTTGTTTTATTTTAAGAATAGTGTATTCTCTCAAACACATATGAGGCAAAATTTTTGGCACCCCTAACAATATTTGAAATAAAAACAAAGTCATTTGAATCTTAGTGCAAAACACTATTTCTATTACTCCTAGTCTCCAGGAACTCATTGTTGGCTATGACCAATTGATGTTTCCCAGGGTATAAATATAATGTTACAGACCTGTAAAATCCCTTTGTCATCCATCAACATGGCTGAAACCAAAGAGCAATCAATTGAAATGAAAAAAAAGGTTGTGGGACTACACAAATGATGAAATGGGTGAAGAAAAAATGAGTTACAAATTACAACAATCAGGGAAATAAAAAAACCCATTTGGAAATTTTCCAGTAAAAGGATGCGTAAGCATACTGCCTACACTTACAGTGAGGAGAATGGACTAAACTAACCCAAAGATCACACTTTCAGAACTGCACAGTTTAGATGAATCTTGGGGTTTTAGAACTTCAAAAACCACTGTCAGATTAGAAAGGCCAATCCCAGGCCATTTTTTCAATCCCGGGTATCAGGATTGAAAAATGGTCAATCCCAGGATTCCCGGAATTGGCTTTTCCCTATGTGTCTGACCCCTCTCGCCCCACCCCGCACCCGAATGCCCCACCCATCCTGCACACATAACTAACCATACAACATGGGCGGGAAACATCCGTCTCTCAGCGGGTGACGGCAGACAGCGCAGCGTGAACTGTCATGCTGCGCTCCGGAGACGGGCAGCATCTGAGCATCCTGAGGGCACTCAATGCTGATCCTTCAATCCCCAGGATTGGAGCTTCCAATCCTGGGATTGAATCCCGGACATTTTTGGCCCTAAATCCCAGGATCCCGCCGATCCCGGGATTGGTCTACCTATGTCAGATGCAACCTCTATGACCAGAAACTTTTTGAAAGAGTTCCATAGAATAAGCTTTTCCTAATAGCAAGATACAAATGGTGTGCCTAATCTTGGCAAAATATAATTTACAAATGGAATCATATGATGTAGTCTGATGAGACAAAATTTTAACTTTTTTAAGCATGCACACCATCATCACATTTGGAGAAAAAAAAGGGACTGCAAAGAATAGCATTGGATGCTCACTGTCAAATATGGTGGTGGATCATTGATGCTCTGGGACAGTTTTACTTCTAGTGGTCCAGGGATTTTGTGAAAAGCAATGGCATAATGAATTCCACTCTATATCAGGAGCCAAAACCCATCTGCCTCTGCCAGAGGGCTGAGATGTATCATTGGTGGTGGATTCTTCAGCAACATAATGACCACAAACACACTTTTTAACCTATATTAAATAAATAAAATAAAAAACAAAATATTTTGTTAACAGTTTTGAAGGGATAATTTGTCAGTTAAGTGGTTAAAGAGCAGAATCCACTAGTGAATCCCAAGAATATCAAGGATCTGGAAAAGTCCTGCATGGAGAAGTTAACCAAGTTCCCTCAAGTGTTCTCTAGCCTTGTTAAGCATTACAGAAAGTGGCTCAGTGCTGTTATTTGGAACAGGTGAGGCTTCAACAAATATTAATAATGGGGGTTACCGATATATTTTGAAAAATTGTGTCACAAAGCTTGGTATGCAGCTTATCACTTTGTTTACACACAAAATTCTGTCATTGCATTGCATGTGTGTGTTTTTTATTCACTATATAGTCTGGCTCATTTCCATGAAAGGTGTCAGTAATTCTGGAGATACACAAAAGGGGGGTACTCACGGAGCGATCGCTGCTTAAAATCTAAGCAATCTCACATTTTAAGCAGTGATCACTCCGCGTGTACCCCTCACAGCGATAGCGATGCGCAGCCCCGGGCATCGCTATCGCTGCTGCTTGATTGACCTGCATGCAGGCCAATCTAGCAGGTCGCTCACTTCACCCGCTGGGTGAAATGAGCGCCCCCCCCCGTCTCCCCCCGCATTCTCAGCACACATCATGCTGTGCTGAGCGGCGGGAGAGATGTGTGCTGAGCGGTTCGCTTAGCACGTATCTCTCCCAAATCGGGCCGTGAGTATTGGCCTTAATAGTTTTAGTACAATACTCACTGGGAAGACATCAGGTCCATACATCCACTTGAGAAGGTTTACATATTTAGCAGCAAATATAGCTTACATTACTCAGATGTACCTTGTGTCGCACACTGTTAAAAGACCTGCAGTTACTTTCCTTGCCATGGTGCTACCCATGGACACCACTATTTGACTATATGTCATTAATTATATGCTGGGCAATATTTTATTAGATTGTCTTATTATTATATTGTATAGTTATATCTTATCTGTTATACTTGGAATATGTAGTTTATTTGGTTATACTGAGTTCAATGTTATTGTTAATAGGAATAAGTCTAGATCAGAGTGTTTATTTAATATAGTTAAAGAAGCTCATTGTTCTAAAGCTGGGCATACACTATACAATTATCTGGCAGATAATCTGCCAGATCTGGCTTGTTGGAATGAAAATCTGGTAATGGATGAGAGCAAATGACAATCGACCATTTGGTTCCAAGCACTGGAAAATGGACAAAACCTGTCAGTGATTTAACCAATTTGTATGAATGACAGTTTTTGTCTGTTTTCCAGTGTTTGGCAGCATATGGACGATTTTCATTTGCTCTCATCCATTAACAGATTTTCATTTCAACCAGCCAGATCTGGCAGATTATCTGCCAGATAATTGTATAGTGTATGCCCAGCTTTAGATCAGATCTGATTAGTATGTTACAATAAGTGGCATACAGGAGCTGCAGGTATTCTGATCACATACATCCCATTGTGTTCAGGAACCCAGACAGCTCGTCTCCACTCCTCATTAGACTCTGTGACACCCTGACTGAACTGCTTGTGTTATGAATAGACTGAACTGCTTGTGTTATGAATAGACTGAACTGCTTGTGTTATGAATAAAAGAGCAGGGAGCTCTACTGGTGGGTGAGAATTCTATAGAGAAGTAGCTGAACTTCTGGAGTGCAGGAGCTGATGAGACATGAAGGTGCTGTCATTGTGTAGAATAGAGGTAAAGGGCGCTGTCGGAGCTGGTATCCCATGCCAGGGGACACAGAACAACTGCTAAAAGAGCAGGGAGCTCTACTGGTGGGTGAGAATTCTATAGAGAAGTAGCTGGACTTCTGGAGTGCAGGAGCTGATGAGACATGAAGGTGCTGTCATTGTGTAGAATAGAGGTAAAGGGCGCTGTCGGAGCTGGTATCCCATGCCAGGGGACACAGAACTACTGCTGCCATGTAACAGCAGGAGACCACATCTGTAATCCTATCAGAGCACGATTTAGACCTCATGGGGCCCTAGGCATAATATCAGTTTGGGCCTCCCTTCCTTTAACAATCCATAGCACTATATTTTCATTCCTGGTCGCGGCATCACAAAAGTACCTTGGTGCATATGTAGTGTGATTGCGGCATGTTCACAGACTACCAATAATCGCTCAGTTGCATGAAAATCTGCATTACGTACAAATCTGACTCAGGCCCTAGGTCCTTTGGAAGTAGATTTGAAACCTGTCACATTTAAAGTAAACCAACTGCCCACATACAGTGGATGAAACCATTTTGTGTCTCCAAACATTTCTCATTTTATCAAGGAATATCGCTTAAGAAAATTGTCACTAGTTGTTATAAGTTGCTAGGCGGCATTCTCAGGATTAGTGGTTCAAGACCTTGTATTTCTTGGACTGGACAGGATCTAGGTGTATAGTTGAGTGTGTAAAGGAGACTGCACTCCTTACTCAGCAGTTGAAAACTGTAGACTCTGGTCCTGGTCCTGAATCTACACAAAGATATTTATATCTGTAAATCCAGGACGCATATCATTCCTGCCCTAATCCTGACCCTAACTCATCCCTAACCCCAAACGCCACTTTAACCATAACCCCAATACCCTAACCCCAACCTTAATCCACTAAACCCCACAAACCCTAATACCCTTTACCAAACCCAAACCCCTAAATTAACCCTAATATCCTAACCAAAACAGCTACACCAACCCTAATACCCCATCCCTAATACCCTAGCCCAAACCCCTAAATTAACCCTAATATCCTAGCCAAAATAGGTACACCAACCCTAATACCATAGCCCAAACCTCTAAATTAACCCTAATACCCTAACCCTAAGTTTTTTCCTCTTAGTATTGTGAAGGTGGATGGCTCTCTCCCTGTTGCTCCTTACATGCAACACACAATTCTGATCTGAAAGAATGCTAGGGATTAGAAGGTCGCTGTGAGGTGGCATCTGCAGTTGGGGCTGTGGCGTGGACACAAGAGCTGGTGGTCTAGTGAGTTAAGGTACATGCACAGTATTGTGTGTGTCTGTGCCCTCCTTAGTGCTTATGACATAACGATGGTGATGAGTTATAACCACAGACTATGGCGGGCTTATCGCTCCCGGGCTGTGTGTTTTTCATTTGCATTTTCACACTGCAAGCACTGTGTGCTTGGCTAATATAACAGTGACATTACTGGGATGCCAGGGTTACTTCACAAGCCAGACACTGACAACCCAACAACCTGCAATTGATAGATGTTGGTATAAGTATACAGGGAGACAGGCCCCTCCCCTTTTTTTCAAGTAAACTATAAGATTTCTTTTTTATGCTAGGTGGGAGGTGGACAGGACTGCCTTACATTACATGTAATTAACATGCACAGTGCAGACAACGGAGGTATGGGCGAATCCGCGTAGTCATAACGCCACACGGTAGTTGCTCGGTGCTACTCTGGAAACGTTTTGGACAGGCCAGATTTCATCATGGGGTCTATCCAAGGGTTGCCTTGTGGGAAATCCAGAACTGACTCCTATACTATTGTAGGGACCAAAAAAGTGAGATACAATCCTTGCTGGTGCTTGTTAATGTTATAGTGTACTGTGTGTGTATATTTACAATAAAGTTAATTTGCCATTTTACTAAACTATTTACCCATGTCATCAGATAATCCGTATCCTCACAGGTGTTAGTAATTCTGGAGCTACTAAGATGGTTGTCTGGAATCTATAACAAGTACTTGTGGGAACAATGCCTGCTTAGAGTAGTTCTGAAAGCAGGGCTGGAGATTAAAACAGACTAGCTCAGTGAGCTGTCTTGTGATCAACGTTAGTAGCAGACAGACAGAATGGTATGAAAATCTTGGTCAGGGCTGTTGGCTGGGAGACATAAATGAGAAGGTAAGCTGGGTTATCATGGCTGGTGGCAGACAAATTTGAAATCTAGAATCATGTCAAGATAAACAGTGGAGAGAGCAGATGACTCCAATAAACAAGAATCAACATTAGTCTCATAATAAAACAGGAACCAGTATCAGCACAGGTGAAATTGCAATGCAGCTACTTATTGCCTCTACAGAAGTTTCCAATATCAGTGCCACAAGGGCCCCCTTTTTTTCCCCCAATGGAACCACCACAGTTTACTAATAACAATATAAAATTGTTCTTTATAATCAATCATCTTTTGTAGAGCAATACAATCATAGTTTGCAAAATCAGGACTCCTTTATTTTTATAATGGGTCAGGTTGTTGTTGGGTTTTTTTTTTCATACAGACTCACTAATGCTGAAGATAGACTACATGGACTTCTTCAGGATAAGCGCTCTGTGGTATTTGATTGCTGACACCACATGGAATTCTTCTTCCATAGGAAGAAATTTCTCATTAAGAATTAACCAGAGTTGAGACCCCTGATGGTCTTGATGCATTTATCCAACTATGCATTCTGACAAATCAAATGCTTATAGCAGAGGTTCTCAAATGCGGTCCTCAAGGTACCTGAATGGTCCTGGTTTTAAGTATATCCATAGCTCAGGACAGATGGATAAATCCAATTGACTGAGATACTTATTAAGTCACCTGTGGCTATGCATGGATATACAGTACTTAAAAACTGGACCATTGGGGTGCCTTGAGGACTGCGTTTAAGAGCCTCTGACTTAACTCTCAGAGCGATAATGAAATCCATAAGACTGCAGAACAGAGAGTGCTGAAAGCTGAACCTTATTCTTTATCCTCATGTTGTGTAATGTAAATGCAATTTAATTTTGTATAATTTCCAAACACATTGAACGTAATACAAGTTAGCAATACTCTAGTAGTGTTAACAGCTATGATGTTGCATAATGTACTGGGCAATCCAAAAGAGCTATATTGGACACTTGCCAGGAGAGTCCTGCTAAAGTTATTGCTTGGAGAAGGTGTACAGAACATCAGGGATCATTATGCCAAATTGATTATATCTGCTGGAGAGCTCTAAGTAAACGATTTCGGCTGGATTCTTCTGCTAAACTAGTAACACTTGTAGTGTGAGTAATTCTTTGGAAATTAATATAATTTTATAAACAGAACATATTTCTTCATCTATCAACACTCTAAAATTATCTCTTAACAGAATATTGAGCATCCAAGAGGAATGAGTAAAATGATTGAGTAAACCATTTTTTATTAATAGCACTTTTGAATTTACTGATATATGCTGGTATAACAGATAGACTGACATATTAAAAGAAACATTATATACTCTTTGTATACGAATAGAAAGACAGAGGTCATGTGATTGGCATCTTAACAGCTGTAGTACAGTTGTTGTTAGAACAATTTAAGTCTGGAAGTTATTTACATTCATTTTGGAGCAGTTATCCAAAATTTGATTCCATTTTGTGAAGAAATTTGTGTTCACTGGTTCAAAAGTGGGATTTTTCTGCATACGGAGGCCTCTGGGGATGAGTCCCATCTCCAAATATTTGCTGAGGGTTGTAACCTCCCACAAATTATCTATCTCTTGATTGTAGTCCTTTTCAAATATTAGGAACTGGGCACAGAAACCTTCCTCATGTGGTTTCTCTACCGGTGGAGGTTTGTCTATTGCGAAGCAATGACGTTTGTCTATTGCGAAGCAATGTAGCAGACCTTCAAGATCCATTCACTCATAGTCAACTAAAACCAACATCAACATTTTTTCCATGTCAGGTAAAAGGCCCCCATATAGAGACATTCCAAAGACTGGTAGAGAAGGATATTCATAACATTACAGTGAAAATGAAAAAGAAATACAATCTCAAAAAGGAAGAGAATCAGGCACTACGAGAACTAAAGGATGACAAATCAATAATACTGAAACCAGCAAATAAGGGTGGAGGTATGGTTATCATGGACAGAGAGAAATATCAACAAGAAGTTCAAAAATTACTGTTAGATGCCAATACATACAAGATTCTTCAAGGAGACCCAACAAGAACATATCAAAGGGAATTACAAGAACTGTTAGAAGAAGGTCTGGAAATCGGAATTCTAACAAAAAAAGAAATTGATTTTATCTATATAGAACATCCAAAAATTCCTACCTTTTACCAACTCCCGAAACTACATAAGGACCTGATAAATCCACCTGGGAGTCCGATAGTTTCTGGAATAGGATCATTGTCATCACATTTATCACAATATGTGGATTCTTTCCTACAAGAGTTGGTACAAGACCAAAAGAGCTACTTAAAAGACACTCGTCATATTCTTCAAATGTTGGATACACTTGCATGGCAGGAGAACTATATCCTGTGCACTTGTGATGTTCAATCATTATATACATGTATAACCCATGACATAGGATACGAAGCAAGTTGATTCTTTCTGTCAAATAAAACAAAGTTACCGAATGCCCAAATACATTTTTTCATCAGCTATATACAATACATTCTGAATAGAAATTATTTCTGGGATCAAGATGTTTTCTACAATCAAGTGAAAGGAACTGTCATGGGTTCCTCCTTAACACCTAGCTATGCAAATTTATTCGTGGCTAGGTGGGAGGAGGACAAAATTTGGAATGATAACCCATTTGAAAAAAAAATAGTCATGTGGAAAAGATATATTGATGACCTGCTAATCATATGGAATGGTCCAGAAGATACACTAATAGAATTCCTGAGACACATATGGCTTAAAATTTACATCAATCGTTAGCAAACACATGGTAACATATCTGGATTTGGAAATCTTTATCCATTAAAACACCATTCACACAAGAAATCATATTAAGGAGGTGAGTGGGAATAATATGTTGAACCGCACAAGTAACCTCCATAGAAATTGGCTTCAAACTATTCCGGGTGGCCAATTTGGATGCCTCAAATGAAATTGCACTCAGGAGGATACCTTCCGTGAGCAGTGTAATATGATGAAGGATCAATTTGCAGAGAAAGGATACAACATAACAGATTTGGAGAAAAGAGATAGAAAAAGTATCATCTATGGACAGAAAGAGCATGATTCAATATAGACACAAGACCTCAGAAGAAACTAATTTTCAGACAGCATTTATTACTCAATCTAACAGCCAGCATCACCAATTGGAAAATATTTTGCAGAAACATTGGCACATTTTACATTTGGACAAACAATCGGCCCCTTATATTAAAGATAAACCACAGATCATATACAAAAAGGCACAGAATATTAAACAAAATCTGGTGCATAGTTACACGCATATGGGGACATCAAATCAGACAAATGAACTGTAAAGCCTGTAAAACAACAAGAAATAACTCGACCGATTACAGAATTCAAGTCAAATGTAACCAAAAAAAACCTACAAAATAAAGGAAATAAATCACATGTGAATCAGAGGGCGTGATCTATCTCTTAGAGTGCCCATGCGGATACCAGTATATTGGGCAAACAAAGAGGAAACTGAAAACCAGAATTTCAGAACACATATATAATATACGGAGAGGATTGGACACCCATAGTGTTTCTAAACACTATAAAGACTGCCATCAACAAGATCCATCCAGTCTGCATTTCACGGGAATACAAAAAATCCAAACGAATTGGAGAGGAGGTAACATTTGTTTGGACCTCAGAAGAAGAGAAACAAAGTGGATATATTATATGCAAACATTACAACCGGCTGGTCTTAACATAGACATTGACATAAATGCATTTGTATAATCATAAAGAAATGTTTTCATTTAATAGAATAAACTCATTTATATTAAGCATGAACGCCATACCATACTTTTAATTTTATGGTTATTTTATACCCACACACATTTGTAACATAGAACATGATTAGCACATGGTTGCCACCGATTTGAGGAAACATCCGGTTGATCACTTCCTGTTTTAATTAAGGAACAATAAAGTTATTTTAGTATAAAAAAGTCCACCAGGAAATATCCTTTGACAAAGGGCTTGGAAGCCCAAAACGTGTTGGGGAGAGACGGGTGGAGGAAGGAGAGGTGGGAGTGACGTCATTGCAAAACGCCTACGGACGCCGTCAGCTGCAAAAGGGAACCAGAGCCGGGAATCCCACAGTGAGCCGCGGTCAGCGGCTCATGGAAGGTAGGGTGAAGTAGGGACAGGTAGAATCTGGACAAAGTAAATTGGAAAGCACCTCCCAACCCGAACTTTCTACAACGTAACCCTCTATATTTGAAAATACAGCAAACAATACCTCCAGTCCATAACAATCTCATAAGAGAACTGTTTACATTACACTCACTAACCTATTTTTCTCTACAGGTATGAGCGTTCATAGCAATATTGTATTAGCGGTTCTTTTTTAGATATTTCTAATCCAGAGTATTGTGCTGACAGATGCCCAAAACAAATGTGTTAGCCCATTGCTATGGGAGAGATTGGGCCTGAGTCAGAGATGTGCACTAATGCGACTGCAGCTGCGAATATGTACACAGGGCCATACAAAAATATGCAAACGATGCAGCCGCCGGGATATGTAGTGAGACAACCTCTGGCGATGTCTCTGATCTGCAGCTAGCACACAAAGACGCAACCATCAGATGCACATCGGGCAAACATCATCCTTTTGGGTAGCCCTATGGCTGCACAGCCGAAGTGACTGTATCTGTGCATGTTATTGCAATCTCAGGCTGTGATCATGCTCCCAAAATGGCCATGACCACTCCCCCATTGCCTCCCACAAACCATCCCTTGCTGTCAATCATTTTGTGCGTAAATTCACTCTGCTACCACCATCGTAAGATCAACTTGACCCATGTGCAGCACGAATAAGACGTATGTACAGTGGCAATATATCACCCCACTGCATACAACATCAACATTGGGGTATATTTCCTAAAATTCGTATTTTCCCGAATGAGGTTAAAGTTCAAACTCGAATGACATCGAAAGTGTAAATTTGCAACTTTTTGAATTTTTTACGACTAATTCACTAAGCTGTCGTATTCTGCATTTTCGTATTTTCCGAATTCAATGTCATTCGTATTTTTTGGCAGTGTTTTACGGGAGTGAATTGTAAAACACTGCCGACTTTAACACAATGAATCTCGTCCGGATCTGTGAGATCCGTGCTGGGCTTCATTGTGCACCTTTCGTAAAAAGTAAAACATTGTAAAAATTTAATAAAAAAAATGCGTGGGGTCCCCCCTCCTAAGCAAAACCAGCCTCGGGCTCTTTGAGCCGGTCCTGGTTGAAAAAAATATGTGAAAAAAAGTGACAGGGGTTCCCCCATATTTAATCAACCAGCACCGGGCTCTGCGCCTGGTCCTGGTTCCAAAAATATGGGGGACAAAAAGCGTAGGGGTCCCCCGTATTTTTAAAACCAGCACCGGGCTCCACTAGCCAGGTACATAATGCCACAGCCGGGGGACACTTTTATATAGGTCCCTGCGGCCCTGGCATTACATACCCAACTAGTCACCCTTGGCCGGGGTACCCTGGAGGAGTGGGGACCCCTTCAATCAAGGGGTCCCCCCCCTCCAGCCACCCAAGGGCCAGGGGTGAAGCCCGAGGCTGTCCCCCCATCCAAGGGCGGCGGATGGGGGGTTGATAGCCTTTTTGACAAGTGTTGAATATTGTTTTTAGTAGCAGTACTACAAGTCCCAGCAAGCCTCCCCCGCAAGCTGGTACTTGGAGAACCACAAGTACCAGCATGTGAGGAAAACCGGGCCCACTGGTACCTGTAGTACTACTACTAAAAAAATACCCCAATAAAAACAGGACACACACACCTTGAAAGTAAAAGTTTATTACATACATCCACACCTCCATACATACATACTTACCTATGTTCACACGAGGGTCGGTCCTCTTCTCCATGTAGAATCCATGGGGTACCTGTTGGGAAAATTATACTCACATAATCCAGTGTTGTTTGGTCCTCTTCTGTTCTATTTGTAATCCACGAACTTGGCAAAATAACAAAACAAACACCCGACCACGCACTGAAAGGGGCCCCATGTTTTCACATGGGACCCCTTTCCCCGACTGCCAGGAACCCCCCCTGACTTCTGTCTAAGAGGGTTCCTTCAGCCAATCAGGAAGCGCCACGTCGTGGCACCCTCCTGATTGGCTGTGTGCTCCTGAAGTGTCTGTCAGGCAGCACACGGCAGTGATACAATGTAGCGCAGGCTTTTTCAACCAGTGTGCCGTGGTACACTAGTGTTCCGTGACCAGTTGCAAGGTGTGCCGTGGAGCCAGAGCAGCTCCAGCCATGAGCTATGCCTTGAAGACGCGGCGGTGTGATATCATAGGTCACGGCCGCCGCGTCTCACCACCCAGCGAGCCCACCCACCTGCATACACATCTTCCAGTTCCCGCCTGCATACACAGCTTTCCTTGCCCACCCACATCCACACCTGCCTGACCGCCCACTGCTCAGTATTCGCAGCACTCCACTATGAACAACCCCCACCACTGAGGAACTGGGAGGAGAACAGCTGACCGGTAGGGGCTAATATTTGTTATTTTATTTCTCCTGTGGGGAACAATAGGATTTCAATAGGATTTATGTGGAGAGAATAAGGATTTATATGGATTTATGGTTGGAACATTGTGAATAAATGTGGGGAGCAATAGGATTTATGTGGGGAGAAATGTGATTGATTTATGTAGGGAGCAATGTGATTGTTTTTTCTGTGTAGGCCAATGTATATGTGGATTTTTTTTTACTGTGAGGGCCAATGTGTGCTTTTTGTTTTTTTCTGTGGGGAACTGATGGTGTGCCTTGGAAATTTTAAAATATTGTTCAGTGTGCCGCGAGTAAAAGAAGATTGAAAATCACTGATGTAGCGCCTATGCGCTCCATTGTAACCAATGGTGGGAATTTTGCGGTCAGCGGTGAGGTTACTTTCGGTCAACCGCTGACCGCAAAATTCCCACCATTGGTTACAATGGAGCGCATAGGCGCTACATTGTATCACTGCCGTGTGCTGCCTGACAGACACTTCAGGAGCACACAGCCAATCAGGAGGGTGCCACGACGTGGCGCTTCCTGATTGGCTGAAGGAACCCTCTTAGACAGAAGTCAGGGGGGGTTCCTGGCAGTCGGGGAAAGGGGTCCCATGTGAAAACATGGGGCCCCTTTCAGTGCGTGGTCGGGTGTTTGTTTTGTTATTTTGCCAAGTTCGTGGATTACAAATAGAACAGAAGAGGACCAAACAACACTGGATTATGTGAGTATAATTTTCCCAACAGGTACCCCATGGATTCTACATGGAGAAGAGGACCGACCCTCATGTGAACATAGGTAAGTATGTATGTATGGAGGTGTGGATGTATGTAATAAACTTTTACTTTCAAGGTGTGTGTGTCCTGTTTTTATTGGGGTATTTTTTTAGTAGTAGTACTACAGGTACCAGCGGGCCCGGTTTTTCTCCACATGCTGGTACTTGTGGTTCTCCAAGTACCAGCTTGCGAGGGAGGCTTGCTGGGACTTGTAGTACTGCTACTAAAAACAATATTCAACACTTGTCAAAAAGGCTATCAGCCCCCCATCCGCCGCCCTTGGATGGGGGGGACAGCCTCGGGCTTCACCCCTGGCCCTTGGGTGGCTGAAGGGGGGGGACCCCTTGATTTAAGGGGTCCCCACTCCTCCAGGGTACCCCGGCCAAGGGTGACTAGTTGGGTATGTAATGCCAGGGCCGCAGGGACCTATATAAAAGTGTCCCCCGGCTGTGGCATTATGTACCTGGCTAGTGGAGCCCGGTGCTGGTTTTAAAAATACGGGGGACCCCTACGCTTTTTGTCCCCCGTATTTTTGGAACCAGGACCAGGCGCAGAGCCCGGTGCTGGTTGATTAAATATGGGGGAACCCCTGTCACTTTTTTAACCATATTTTTTCAACCAGCATCGGCTCAAAGAGCCAGAGGCTGGTTTTGCTTAGGAGGGGGGACCCCACGCATTTTTTTTCAAAAAAAATAACACTTTCCCACCCCTTCCCACTGATAAACATGCACGGATCTCATGGATCCGTGCATGCATATGAGAACACGGTAAAAAAAGCAGGTCTGTTTTATTTTAGCACTTTCTTACAATTTGTATTATTTCACGGCAGTGTTTGGCTATTGCCGGCAGTGTTTGTGAATTACACTTTTTTGTAAATTACCGAGTTCTACCAATTTGCAGGTGTATTTGACCGATGGTGTATTCATTCGTATTTTTTTTCTTGGACTTCCAAAAAAATACGAATGCCCTCATCACTGCCGTGATTTGAGTTTAGTAAATTCCCAAGATGACACTTTGAAGAAAAAACACCATCTCGGTCAAAATCGGGAGCTTAGTAAATATACCCCATTGTGTACATTTCTGAGACAGAACCTTTGTTGTTTCTAAGGAGCCCCATCACATTAGTTCTGTCCTACAATCAGTAATTCCCCTGGCTGAAAGAGAAGAGCCTCGGTACCTGCTTGCAGCATCCTGCGCCAGTGCATTTCTGTGTTGGTGCACAAAATGAAAACTTGCTCCAGACCTGTGGCCTCCTGTGTGAGCAGCTGTGCATCTTGAGAGGCAGACGCTTACAGTGACACACCCATATCTGCTTAGCCACTCCCATTACCTTCCGCACCCTGCGTTCAAATCTGTTCTGCATCTCTGAATGCTAACCCCACTGGCCACTGTAAGGCTGTCTTCCAGGATTCTGGCATCTGAAGTCCAAGACGACCTTTCTTCTAAAGATTTAGAAGAATTTTCCCCATAATAGAAATCATTTTGGAATGTCAGTAATACAACAAATGCAGATAACTACTCCCTATTTCCTTCACTATTACCACTTTGAGGAGATACTAAGATCACTAATACATACTGGGTGAATTAATTCTCCTTCTCAAGCAAAAGCAGCGCCGAACTGGTACTTCTGGCAAATGTCAGAAGGGCAGATGGTCTGTAGTGCCGGTCCAGCCATACAGATAGCCAGTCTGGCTGAGTAGCGCAACCTCAGAGAACATCACACATATTTCTGTGGGACATATGTGTAATATCCCACAGACATATGTGGGACTTGAAAGACTTTGGAAAACCATTGTTATATTAAATTGGAAACGTATATCAACGAGCCCAAGTCTAATTTTTATTTTTGAATTTTCTCTAATTTGTCATTTTTTTATTGAATAAAACAAATTCAGTCAAATAGTATAAACATAGCCCATAGTGGTAAGAAAATAGATAAACATACATACAGTGGTAGCTAAAGAAATGATTCTATGGAAGAATGTTACAGTCAGCAACACAACAGTGTGCATGCTTGGATCCCACACATACAGTAAATATATAACCAGCAGCAATACTAACACATACTGTTCTATACATACATATCAGGTAAGAGCAAAGACTAAAACAAAAGATAACAGAAATGAAAATAAAACATCAGATGTCATGGTGTGTTCAGAAGATTGAAAGCAGGCCAACATACGTCTTAGAAGGTAATACTCTCCATTTGTTCCCCAGTATACAGTGTTTCTGCTTCTGTCATCCCCAGGAGTCCAGGCTAATACAATATACAATATTATGCCTCAGCTCCATAAGAATACAAATAACTCAGAGGGCACCCATAGTGTAATTATCCAACACAAAAAAGCCACAAGGGAGAATAGCATCTCAGTTTATTATGGCCAAAGTCCAATTCTTAAGTGAAATTATTTTTCCTAGATGATCTGAACATGGATCCCAACAAAGTTGATGTAGTTGTTAAAAGTCTTTTATTTAAGAATGAAAAAGTAGTTCAGCAGTACTATATATTGGCAGAGAAAACAGTATAGTAAATTCATCTAAAACGTTTCTGGAATATTTGTTCCTAATATAAAATTTACCAAAATGTTCCCTTCAAATGGTCAACTTAGGTGCAAAAATCTTTTATTTGATTTAAGGATTTTTTTTACATTGGCACCAATGTTGGTAAATTTAAATCCCAAACTAACTCTTGTTGTAGACTTGAATTAAGGATGCGATCACTATGTGATTGAAAGGCTGGGGGCATTCAGGGGCTGCAAAGCAGCATTGATGAAGGAGCAGGAAATGCAGGCAAGTCATGGCCGTTTTTTGGGGCGGCCTGATGACATTGCCTGCATTTCCTGCAATTGAAAACATGGCGGCGGTGCCCCTGCCTTCGCAGCCAGGCTGTGCAGGCAGGGATCAACTCTAATTGCTTTAATTCTTCTGATGTGATTGCAATAGGATTGCGATCGCAGCACTGGGTGGCACTTCGCAAGCTGGCCGGGCCCCAGCATGAGATTTTTTCAGTAGCAGATTTTGCAATTTAGCAGAATCTGCTACTGAAGCTGAATGAAGGCATCCAAACTCAATTTTCCAAAGTCCTTGCTTTGTTAAATTAGGATTCCATTCAACAATTGTTCTGAATCTACACCAATCATAACAGGAACTGATTGAATCCGTTTTTTACAGGATCCATAAGAGAGGCTAACTGAGACTTTGATAGTAGCTGGGGAGTATTATAAACAAGGTACTGACAAACATTGTAGGTATACCCAATTTCAACAAGAAATTCCAGAGGTCGCTAGCATGAATCTAATGTTGTATTCAAACAATAGATGAACAGTTCATATGTAGAGGTGGCAGTTGCTTGAAGAACTGTAGGTGGTATATTCATTGGGTGGTATTCAATTCTTTTCCGCCCCCTTCCACACACATTTTGTGTAGCGAGGTGCCCTGACCCTTTACACAGCTAAACCTAATTACTATGGGCGCGATATGCGCAATAACGGCGATTACTTCAATGATGTATTCCTCAGAAATACCATCATCAAAAAATCACCCAAAAATTAGGCAAAATTGGCAATTAGTAAAAGATACTAAGGGGGATATCCAATTAGCCCCGGTAATTTACCGGGGCTAATTGACCCGCCGGGGGCTATCTAATTAGCCCCGATAAGCCGACGCATGCGGCGGCTTATCTGGGATTTTGTTTCACCTGCCTCTGGCAGGCGAAGCGGAATCCCCGGAAACAGCCCAATTTTCGTCCGAAAACGGGGCTGTTTCACACGAAAACACACAGGTTTCTCTGAACCTGTGTGTTTTCGGGAGAAAGGGGTTTTCTTTTACAGACGATCCATCTGGATCGCCTGTAAAAAAAAATTGGTGAAACATCGGAAAAAAGTCTGAAAAACGTCCAAAGACAGCCGTTTTTCGGACCCGATGTTTTAACGGGGATAATTGGATATCCCCCTAAATGTTTTATTCTTAAAACAGAAAGAGATTTTTTTTTTTTTAAGAAAACAGCATGCAATACTTAAATAAAAAAACCAGACCACGACCAGGACTGGAGAGATGGTGTTGGAGCCCATCTCCACCTTATACAGATGGGAGCTTGAGGTGAGTTCCTCACAGGAAAGGGTTATGGTTGTTGAAATGAAATACCCTACGTGTTTTGTCCATACAAGGACTTCATCAGAGGTAGGTATCTTTAAACAATGGGTGAACAAGGAATTCCATATTAGAAATGGAGAGGTACATGATTTGTAAGTCTAGCTAGATGAACAGTAATTGGTATATACCAAGGACAATGGCACATCAGGAAATGGTAATTTGATGTTTATCCGCTTTTTTCTAAAAAAAACAACTTGACTTAAAACCTTGTCTCTACAGGCCATACAAGAGATAGGTCTCACAAAGGGCCAGACAGAGCCTAAAAAGAAATATGTCTAGTTTCAGGACATATAAGTTTAACCAGATCTTATTGTGATATTATTATAAGTGAGTTTAGTAACAGATATAACTTTTATTATAAAAGGCAAAAAATAGGTTCAAGAGTGACAGAATGGGGCTTCACTTGTACATACCATGTGTAAAGCACATCAAGGGACAGTCTTATGTAGTCATATAGCCTTTGCAAGACAATACATTCTGAAGTACATTTCACAATGGACCCAAGAAGGTCTAAAAGAAGTGCAAATAGAGAACCATTTGCTTCACAATGCATTAAACATATAAGCATACATATTAATCAGTTACCAATTAGCTGGGTTTAGAATAAATCTTGCCATTAATGATAGCACTGGGCTAGATGCATCATCGCTTGAAAAGTGGCAACTTTTCCACTGGCTCACTTCTCCACTTTTATTATTGCTTAGTACATGTCCCCCTACAGTATATCTGAAAATTGCACTTAAGAAATGAATGGGGTTCCTCATTTGGTTAGTATAGTATATATAAAGCGCCCTTATAGTATGTACAAAAAAAAAATGAGAAGGGCTAGAATGCTTTATTAATACAATAATCAGCTAAATCTCCATGATGCAAAGCATTACATTTGTGTTCCCATAATGCTCCGCAAGAGTGGACGCTGTGGGAACACGAATCCATGCAGCCCATGTGCGTTCCACTTGTTGTACACTTCCTGCTACATGGAATGCAAGCCAGCTTCTCCAAACTGCGTGCATTCCACTTGTGCGTCTGACGCAGTGGCATCCCTATCTCATGCACTTGATGTCACGATGGCCGTCATGGGGATTGTACTAGTGGAAGGCATGACGGATGTGAACCGACGCGCGTTAAATTCTAGTTTTTAATGGAACTGTATGTCTAGAGTGCTTTTAATCCATAGTTAATGGACAATTGAGTTGTTTTATAGATGACTTGTGTTATAAGGGTAGAAATTGTTATAATATATATTTAAAAAATTATCTTTACGTGAAAACTTTACATGATACAAATTTACATGGCAAAATATAAAGATACATCACCTTAGATATCATTTTAATTTACGAAATGAAATAATGGGTGAGTGCGTTTGTAATAAATATGTGTGAATGGATAATTATATTATGGACCTATTAAGTGTGCTGTGGGTGATCTTGTGTGCGATAAACTGAGATTAAAAAAAATCGATTTAATGTGTCCTCTTTATGAATTATAATTCTTAATAAATATTCATACTGTTTATGGTAGTGGTAGTGACGTGTAATATAAAATTATTCGGATGGAATTAATTCTAAGTATCCAATTATATGAATTAGGATATGTGTAAAATTAAAAAAAGTGTGAGGTGATATGTATTCTAAATATTAATTTAGCATGATCAATTTGACATTATTTAACATACATAATAAAGAAAAATAATGGTGCATTCGACTAGTGTACAGTCCCTCAAGTTTAAATACCGATCCCTAGTGATAGGGAACAACAGTTTTCCTTCTAACTTTATTCTTTATTTAAACCCTTTTAGATCAACCTTTTATTGCTTTATTGTAACCACCAGCTTTACACATAAATTCCATAATGTTGGAAAGTGAGACATACATGCATTGCATTTACAAACCAGATTAATAACAGTTGCATACAGTATGCAGGTCCTTCAAGAAGGAGACAATGTCGATGTTTTCATTCAAACCTTTTGGTGAGAGAGTATCAAGAGTAAAGATCCAATACGATTCTCTCCTCGAGTGGAAGAGTTCTCTATCACACCCTCTTCTGTGTTTGGATTTTATGTGTTCTAGAATTCTAAATGTGAGGTCTTTTATTTCAGAATTATGGTGTTCTGAGAAATGTTTGGTAGACTGTGGGGTGTATTTACTAAACCTTGGATGGAGATAAAGTACCAGCCATCCAGCTGCTAACTGTAATTTTTCAAACCCAGCCTGTGACGTGGCAATTAGGAGCTGATTGGCTGGTACTTTAGGGGTAATTCCAAGTTGATCGCAGCAGGAAATTCGTTAGCAGTTGGGCAAAACCATGTGCACTGCAGGGGAGGCAGATATAATATGTGCAGAGAGAGATAGATTTGGGTGGGGTGTGTTCAATCTGCAATCTAAATTGGAGTGTAAAAATAAAGCAGCCAGTATTTACCCTGCACAGAAACAATATAACCCACCCAAATCTAACTCTTTCTGCACATGTTATATCTGCCTCCCCTGCAGTGCACATGGTTTTGCCCAACTGCTAAAAAATTTCCTGCTGCGATCAACTTGGAATTAGCCCCTTTATCTCCATTGACTTTATCTCCGTCCAAGGCTTAGTAAATAGACCCCTGTGTGTTTTCAAATAATTTTTCACATTACGAAGATGTGCCTGGATCCTTTACTTGACTCTCCTCTTGGTTTTACCAATATACATTAAATTGCAACTGCAAGTGATTCTATAGATCATGGACTCTGTATTACAGTTGACAGTGTCTTTCAATGTATATTTATAACCATTGTCCTGTTCCCACTTAAAGGGATTCTTCTCCATATGCTTACAGCAGGATCGGTATGGGATCCTGGCGTATTGGATGCCGAATGTCACTATACCGACATCGCCATACAGGGTGCCAGAATGCCAGCAGGGGGCGAACGCAAAGAAGTCCCTTGAGGGCTTGCTGCGCTCGCCACGCTGCGGCCATGGTGGCTTGATTCACTCACCACCGGTTCCATTCTCTCTCTATGGGTGTCGTAGACACCCACAGAGGGAGAATCACCTGCCTTAGCAGCGGGATAGTGCCCTTGTCGGGATTATGGCGTCGGAATTGCGACCGCCGGGATCCTGATGGGCAGTATTTTAACAGCATACCCTTACAACAGATGCAGCAGTTACATGGGTAACAGCCTGCTTTTTTTCTAAATAAATTGTTCATCACCTTCTTTCACTTTATTACTCTCTTGCTCAGATTTCAATCTACTGGGGCCTAACAAACTCTTTAAATTAGTAGATCTCCTGAATACCATTTGGGGTTCACTGGATAATTGTGGTCCTAATACCGGATCTTTTAGTAGTATATTCCAGTGACGTTCCAATATTTTTTTAAAAGAGAGATTTTCTTTATTAAATTGAGTGATGAAGGGTCGATTCTTCCACCTTTTTTGTTTTTACTGAATCCACCACAGGTTTTATAGATAAGAGTTCTTCCCTATCTTTGTTTGATGCTTTAATTATATCATTTCAACCCAATTTTAAGGTTGGAAACAAAGAGACTGGGGGTCTAATTCAGCATGCGTTCGCATCCTGATCACATACACACGCAGTAGCTGTACTGCGCGTGTGCACATTGTGAGATGCGACGGCATCTCACATCTGCGAATGATAGGCAAAGATGTTCACGGGGCTGGAGGGGGTGTCGCGACAGCGTTTAAGGGGCATTGCGGCGGTGTTGGGAGGTGTGGTCCGGACAACGCAGGCATGTCCAGCCCATTTGCAGGTTGGGCCGCGGCAGCTGCATGACATCACATGCAGCCGCTGAGACTTGAAACATGGTGGGTTGCTGTCTGCCTTAGCAGTTGGCTGTGTAGGCAGAGGGCTACCCTAAACATTCCAAAGATCCTAAACAAACCACCATGGAGGCTATGATACAAGTTTCTGAACATTTTGAAGAAACTTCAGTAGGATTTTCAGAAGGAAAGAGCTGCTCTCCATAAGGATAATGAACTGGGAAGAATGAAGTAGTTACAATGGCTCCAGTACTTCCAAAAATTCAGCCCTCGGATGATTTTCAGACCTTCCTGACCATTTTTTAAAGGGTTGCTACCTTACAAGCATGTTACAAAGATCCTAGGCCATATGGATGGCCCTGTTGCTATCATGGGAGGCCCTAGCTGCGTATGCGTTCATCACAGTGGAGGATGCAAAGATTTATGACCAAGTGAAATATATCATCATGGATCCCTTTTTTCCCTATCCAGAGGCACTATCGGGAAGCTGACATTGAACACTTATTTCATGTACCAAGTGATTCATCATATACCTGTCCCGTAGGTCAGGTTTGCTTATTGCAGTTATGTATTGGAGCTAATGCTTGGATCTTGTCAGCTGACTGATCTCTTGCTGTCTGAATGCTTCCTTACATCATCTGACTCTGGCAGCCAATCTGTGACCTGCAGCTCCTATATAATCCCTTCCTGCTTTCTAACTCACTTCCAGAGCAACAAATCACATTGCTGTAATCCTGGCTTCTGTTTAACAGCAAGTCTGCAATTCCTAGTGTAATCTCAGTGTCTCAGTTTTCCTTCTGTAAGTATCAGCGCTACTGATCCGTCCAAACTACAGATATTTCATGTGTTTCCAGTCCATCTATTCAGCTTTAGCCTCTGAGATCCTAGCTATAGGTGTTACCTGTCTCTCAAGCTCAGTGCAGCCACCAGCTGCACTTCACTGATTACAAGACTCTCCAGTGTACTCATGTTCTCAGCCTGCTGAAATCTGCTCCTGAAATCTACAACCTTGGTTATAAGCCTGCATCTTAGTTCTGCTATTAATCTCTCCTGATTTTGCTTCCACCTGAAAACTGGTCCTTGTAGTGCTAATGGGAGATCTTAGGGGTGGCTCCCAGGTAACCTAGCCCTCAATCTGGATGCAATTTTGTGTGAGCATTTATCATGAGGCCTTACTGTAGACCAATCACATGGCCCTATGTGGGCTCTGCTATTATGTAGTGTTAGGACTGCTGACATCACAGAAGCCTTGATGTGGCTCAGCAGCTTTTCCATGTATTTGCAAATTCATATAACAAATTTCTCTGAAATTCTATTACCAGACAGTTTCAAGTATTATTACAGGTAATAGTCAGTGTGCTGGGGGAATATCAGGGGAAGAAGCACCCCCCCCTCCTCTCTGTCTGCTATTTGCTGTGACCCCTCCCCTTTTCTATCACCTGATATAATTATCTCCAGAATGATTGAGCTGTTACCACTGTTTGTTTGCATGTATGAGAAGGCATTGAATGGGAGCAGCATTTGGAAGGCATGCTGGTCCTTGAAGTGCTAATGGAAGATCTTAGGTGTAGCTCTCAGTTAAGCTAGCCCCCAATCTGGATGCAATTTTGTATGAGCTTTTATCATGAGGCCTTACTGTAGACAAATCACATGGCCCTATGTGGGCACTGCTATTATGTAGTGTTAGGACTGCTGACATCAGAGAAGCCTTGACACGGCTCAACAATTTTTCCATGTATTTGCAAATTCATGTGACAAATATCTCTGAAATTATGTTACCAGATAGGTTCAAGTATTGTTACAGGTAATAGTTGGTGTGCTGGAGGGATATTGAGAGGGAGGGGGGGGGGGGGGAGAAGCACCCCCCCCTCTCTGTCTGCTGTAGGCTTACTGAATTGGCTGATAGCATCCGATATAATTTCTGATTGGTTCTGTCACAACCAGGAAATTGGGTTTCTTCTTCAGAAGCTACAGTAAGTGCACAGGAGATTAATGGCGTCACCTGCTTTACAGCGCGTCCTGCAGTTTTAATACTTTTATCAACAGTTTCTTTCACATGATCTGATATAAGATTTAAACACACCAATAAACCATATGGTACAGCGCTGTTCCATAAATGTACTAGAAAGCAACAGGGAGACTATTTGTTAGTACTCTCTGCCACTGAAACTCTTGTAATACTATGGTTAATGCTAACATACTCCAGTGTATATCATAAAATATGTAACTGTATTTAACTTAATTTAATTCATGTAATACTAGTCTATTGAAATGTAATGCAAATATGAGATAACTGTAAGCAAGACTTTATGATAAAGCGCTGTATTCTTAATATGAATGGCTGTTGCCAGTTAGAGGTCATATTGTAATACATTTATACTTATATATATCATAGGCTGACCTTAGTATTAATTAAGATTTGATGTGATTTAAAATTCTATAATTATATAGTATCTCAGGGACCCATAGAAAGTTTTTTTATATGCCTGTATAGAATACCTCATATATCATTTACTTATGTGTGAATTATATATATGTTTAAGCCACATGACATAAGGGGTTTTGGATATATTTACGTTTATAGCATACGCTTAATTTGCTAGAAACACTGATTGACAGTGTTACAGTCAGATAAATGATTACAAAATTCAAGCTAACCACTGCACTGTGCAGTCTTTGTTTTTTGATAATTTTCCTTTACTAAAACCTGGTGGGTTCCGGGCAGTGGGTTAGACGGGTCCAGCAGCTACCACCAGAGTCAAGGCTTGAAACACAAACCCACAGGCTGCTGTGTTTGTGCACATATCCCCTGTAAGCGGCAACAGCTGTGGGGTCCTGCAAGTGCATCGCCATCTTTCATGTGACCAAGGTTGTTGTGACCTGAGCGATGCCAGTTAGAAGTTACCCGGAGCCCCCCAGTTGTACCCAAGCTCCTAACAAGCAGAGCAGCCACTGGCATATCTATAATGGGTGCAAGGTGTGCAGTGCACACATGCCCAGAGGCGGAACTACCGGCAGTGCAAGCAGTGCGTTGCACTGGGGCCCGCCTCTGTCCAGGGGCCCAAGCATGTAATGAGTCAAACTGACTCATTACATGCCGCTGTGCGCTGCAGGCAACCGCTGCCCGCAGCGCACAGCCGCCCGGAGAGGAGAGGAGCAGCGGCACGGACGGGGGAAGGAGGAGGAGGGAGGTAAAGGAGGGAGCCGCAGCAGCGCTTTGTTACTGGTGGAGGCGCTGCTGCTGCTGCCCCTCTGCTTCCCTATAGGCTGTCTTCCGAGAACAGCCTATAGGGAAGCAGAGGGGCAGCAGCAGCAGCGCCTCCACCAGTAACAAAGCGCTGCTGCGGCTCCCTTCTTCACCTCCGTCCTCCACCTCCTCTACTGCCCGGGAATCGTCTGACGCTGCTGCACCGAGGAGCCTGAGCCGCGGAGAGAGGGTAAGTATAATTCTTCTTTCTTTCTTTTTCTCTTTTTCTTTCTTTCTTTCTCTTTCTTTTTTCTTGGGCCTGCCTGCCGCTATGTGTAAAAATGGGGGACTGCCTGCCGCTATGTGTAAAAAGGGGAATCAGCCTGCCGCAATGTGTAAAAAGGGGGGACTGCCTGACGTAATGTGTAAAAAGGGGGAATCAGCCTGCCGCAATGTGTAAAAAGGGGGGACTGCCTGACGTAATGTGTAAAAAGGAGGAATCAGCCTGCCGCAATGTGTAAAAATGGGGGACTGCCTGCCGCTATGTGTAAAAAAGGGTAATCTGCCTGCCGCTATGTGTAAAAAGGGGTAATCTGCCTGCCGCAATGTGTAAAAATGGGGAATCTGCCTGCCGTAATGTGTAAAAATGGGGACGCTGTCTGCCGTAATGTGTAACAAGGGCACGCTGTCTGCCGTTATGTGTAAAAAGGGGACGCTGTCTGCCGTTATGTGTAAAAAGGGGATGCTGTCTGCCGTAATGTGTAACAAGGGCACGCTGTCTGCCGTTATGTGTAAAAAGTGTACGCTGTCTGCCGCTATGTGTAACAAGGGCACGCGGTCTGCCGTTATGTGTAAAAAGGGCACGCTGTCTGCCGTTATGTGTAAAAAGGGCACGCTGTCTGCCGTTATGTGTAAAAAGTGCACGCTGTCTGCCGTTATGTGTAAAAAGGGCACGCTGTCTGCCGTTATGTGTAAAAAGTGCACGCTGTCTGCCGTTATGTGTAAAAAGTGCACGCTGTCTGCTGTAATCTGTAAAAAGAGGAATCTGTCCGCTGTAAGGTGTAAAAGGGTCTCTACCTGGTGTAGTGGTGCTACTGTGCGGCGTAATTTGAATAATGGAGACTACTGTGTACCGTTTTATGAATTGGTATTATTTTGTGGCCACACCCCTTCCCCACGAAGCCACGCCACTATGTATTTTTGCGCGGGTGGGGCTCTGATGCCGTTTCTTGCACATAGTGCTAAAATGTCTAGTTACGGCACTGTTGCTAGGTATCCATTTCTCTGGCCCTGAGCAGGTCCCCCTCACCAGATCCTCTCCAGGGGTGAGGGGGTGGACTTGGATGGGATGTGTGTGGGGGGGGGGATGTGTGGGGGGGGGGCAAAGCATTTTGTCGCACCTGGGCCCACCGCTCGCTAGTTCCGCCACTGCACATGCCCCTGGGTCCAGGGGGACCCACAAACGGGTGGCAGTCATTAGGTCGACAAACATTAGGTCGACATACGTAGCCCCATTTTCGGATGATTATCGGGGATTTTGCTTCACCTGCCGGAGGCAGGTGAAACAAAATCCCAGATAAGCTGCGGCACGCGCCGGCTTATTAGGGTTAATTAGATAGCCCCCCTAGCGATACATTACACCCAAAAGCAAGTCGGGGTAATTGAATATCCCAGTATAACTGTAACTGAGATATAATAATTATTGCATATACAGTGTGAGGGGTGTGATACGCAATCCCGGTGCTGAAAATGCCGGCGGTCATAATACTGACATCGGCATCCCGCTGGTCAGTATCCTGATGCTACTACATAAGCATACTACCCCTCTCCCACTACCCCCCTACTCCCTACTCGCAGCCTAACCTTAACCCTCCCCTTTTAGTGTCTAAAACTATCCATCCCCCCTCAGTGCCTAAACCTAACTCTCCCTTAGGGGTCTATTTACTAAGCCCTGGATGGAGATAAAGTTGCTGGAGATAAAGTACCAGCCAATCAGCTCCTAACTACAATGCCACGGGCTATGTTTGAAAATTGACTGCTAGGAGCTGGTTGGCTGGTACTTTATCTCCAGCGAATTTATCTCCATCCAAAGCTTAGTAAATAGACCCCTTAGTGCCTAACCCTAACCCTCCCTTCCCACAGTCTAAACCTAACTCTACCCCCTCTTGCAGCCTAACCCTAACCCATCCCCTAGTGTGTCTAAACCTAACAACCCTCCCCCCCCTCCCGCGGCCTAACTCTAACCTGCAATGGCATACTTTTGATCTGGATGTTGGCGGTCGAAATTCCAGCGTCAGTATTGAGAGCAATGGCGGGATTCCAGCGCCAGTCTTCTGACGAGTGTAGGGATTCCGGTGTTGAGATTTCTACTGCCGGCATCACGATCACGGGTTGCCGACTGCATCCCAGTGGGAGGCTCACTCTCTGTGATAATGGTGGTCATTCCGAGTTGTTCGCTCGTTGCCGATTTTCGCTATGCTGCGATTTGCAGCTAAATGCGCATGCGTATGGTACGCAGCGCGCATGCGCTTAGTTATTTAACTAAAAACTTAGCAGTTTTGCTGTTGTCTGTGCGGTGCTTTTTAATCGCACTGCTGATTGGTGAATGATTGACAGGAAAGGGGCGTTTCTGGGTGGTAACTGAGTGTGCTTAAAAACGCAGACGTGTCAGGGAAAAACGCGGGAGTGTCTGGAGAAACGGGGGAGTGGCTGGCCGAACGCAGGCCGTGTTTGTGACGTCAAACCAGGAACTAAACGGACCGAGCTGATCGCAATCTAGGAGTAGGTCTGGAGCTACTCAGAAACTGCAAGAAAATATTTAGTAGCAATTCTGCTAATCTTTCGTTCGCTATTCTGCTAAGCTAAGATACAGTCCCAGAGGGCGGCAGCCTAGCGTTTGCAATGCTGCTAAAAGCAGCTAGCGAGCGAACAACTCGGAATGACCACCAATATGTGCATAATAACTAATACATAGAAGCTGAAACTACTGTATCTTTTTTGTCTGATGTGTATACACACATCTACTTTGTATGTAACACTGCCTAAAGATATATATTTATTACCTTAGTTACCTATTCATATTTGTTGAATGATACAGCAAAACAGAGTTGTTCAACATTGACAACCACTCCTTTTCCATTAGAAGGGAAGTGCATAATTCCTGTGGGTTTAATGAGAATATACTGTATATCTCCGGTAATTTAAACTATTGAGGCCAACAGAGAGTTGCATATATTTCTGAGTGTTTAGGAACAAATTGCTCTACATTTTATACTTCATTTTTTATGTTGTATGTTTGTTTTTCCATTTGTATAAGAAATAAAAGTTAACTTTTACAATATACAAGAGTGCCCCACAAAAAAAGAGGTTTTTTTCTCCATGCTTTAGCTTATGATTGTTACTACTCTAGGGAGCACCACCGGTTCTTTGTATAAGTATCTCTATATATTACAGTAAATGTGCTTATAAATGTTGATGTTCTTGCTTATGCTATGAATGCTGATCAATCTACACATGACTCTGTGCTTATTAATGCTGATATACTTAGCAATGCTAATGTTCATGTAAATGCTTATTAATCTAACCATGGTACTGTGACAATTAATGTGGATATACCTAGCTACAGTATGTAAATGTAACTGCTAACGTGGATTTGTTAATGCATCTTGCTAATGTGTGTCTGCTAATGTTGATTTTTAGCCCATACAATTCCTTAGAGTGGTCACTTAGACCATTATAGGATGGTAGATAGGATAACCACCCAATTTTTGTGGAGCAGTGCTTACAATGTATTGGTGTGGTCATTATGTCCAAAGACGAATATAATCAAGAAGTGATGAATCAGCTGAACGACGGTCTAACTTATGGAAAAATGAGGACAGACCCCACCATGAATATTCTCGATAAATTGCACACCCTCCTAACCAAATATAAAGAAAAAGGGACACTATCTGATAAGGAATTTAATTTCCTATACAATAAAGATCCTGTGATACCCTTACTATATGTATTACCAAAGATACATAAGGATCCGATTAAACCACCAGGAAGACCGATTGTGTCAGGCATCGGCTCGATAACATCAAATCTGTCTGAATACATAGACTACCATCTACAGCCTCTGGTCAGCAAGTATCCATCTCACTTGAAGGACACCACCGATTTCCTAAGAGTCTTAGGGGATCTGGAATGGAAAGACGGATTTACAATGGTGTCAGCCGATGTAAAATCGCTTTACACCATCATTGACCATGAGGACGGTCTATCTGCACTCAGAGAAGCTTTAGATGGAACTTCTATGGACACAAATTTGAAAGCATTTATAAAGGAGGGAGTGAAGTTTATATTAGAGAACAATTACTTCTCTTTTAACAATACGTTCTATGTACAAAAGATCGGAACCGCAATGGGCACCAGGTTCGCCCCTAGTTATGCTAACATCTTCATGGGGCAGTGGGAGGAAGACACCATATGGAACCACTGCCCCTTTGGGGCGAATCTGGTGACCTGGAAGAGATACATCGATGATGTTTTCTTTATCTGGGAAGGCGACGAGGAATCTCTTAAAGAGTTCTGCACGTATTTGAATTCGAACGCCAAAAATATTAAATTCACATTTGATAGCAGTCAGTCTACCACAAATTTCTTGGACATCACGGTATCAGTCGATAAAGATGGATTGAATACCAGCAATTACATTAAACCCACGGACTCTGGAGCATATATAGGCACCACCAGCTGCCATCATCCTAACTGGCTGGATTCAATTCCAGACAGCCAGTTTAGGCGTTTACGACGTAACTGTACCAAACCGGAAACTTTTGAAAAACAAGCTGAAGAACTGCAGGACAAATTCCTAGCATCAGGGTATGATCCTGGAAAAGTATGTGCCTCAAGAGTTGGAGCATTAGATTTAAACAGGAAAGATCTATTAACCAGCAAAGAAAAAATTCAAAACAGTAAGAATTATGACTGGTCTTTTATTACTACATTTAGCAGTCAGTACAGGTCTTTGGAGAACATGTTAAAGAGACACTGGGGCATTCTCCGTAAGGACCCAGTAATAGGTAGCCTATTACCAGCGAAGCCAAAATGCATTTTTAAAAAAGCCCCGAACATTAGAACCAGTGTGGTAAAAAGTGCTCAGACTACCATCAAGAGAATGAATACTATAAAATCGAAAGGTTTTTTTCGCTGTGGAAGCTGTTTAGGCTGCAGAGGGATTACTGGGTCCGGAAGCAAAATTACAGAAGTTTCTATCAATAAAACTAATTTCAAAATCTTGGATTTTGTTACATGTAATACAAATAATGTCATCTATGCCATCGAGTGCAGTTGTGGGTTATGGTACATAGGCAGGACCTCCCGCCCACTCAAAATAAGGATAGGAGAACATCTGAGAAATATAAGGAAATCACTCACTACCCATGCCCTATCAGAACATTTTCGTACGGTACATCATAGCAAATGCAGTGAAATTAAGCAGTTTTGCGGCATACGACATATTAAGGGCGATTGGAGACGCAAGGACGTCGCCACACAGTTGGCTAGAGCAGAAATGAAGGCAATATACCAGTTAGGGACATTAAAACCTGGGGGCATTAATTGCGACTTTGAGATTAAATGGTTTTTATGAAAAAGTAGAAAAATTCTTTTTAGGCTCATACAGTGTTACATTTTAAACAAAAAGAGGGATTAAATTATGGAAAGATATGGTAATTCTAGATCTACCGTCCTTCCCCTTTTTTGGCTATTCAACACTTAGTGTTTTAATGAAGGGTTTTTATGATTAGATTCTTTACATAGGAACAAGCTTTTATTATATGGAAAAACTTTCACATTAAAAGTTGTATATGAATTTTTATCTAATGAATATGTTCTATATTTGAATATTCCTAAAATTATGCATATTTTCCTCCAATTCCCCCGATCACTGAGGACACGGAGAAATGTGAGATCATCCCCTTTGTTTAGGTTTGCCAGGGGAGGTACCGCTACATGTTATAAAAGAGAGAACAAGCAAAGGCGAACGTCACAGGAAGTGACGTGACGCAACTCCGTAAACCCGACCACGGACAACCTCACTAGATAACTTGACGGGGACGTCCTCTCGACTGCAGATGATCACATACGAGAGGAACGGGTCCGGAGCGGATAGAAGGAAGTGAGCAACTTCAACAAGATAATGGAAGGAATCAACACCGGGAAGGACGCATCGATTACCATGGAGACAAGTGGACTTTCCGGAAGTGCTCACCGGGAGTTGTCAAACATTACCATGGCAACAGGGGTCAATCTGGAAACCATAGGACGTAGCAGCAGATCACGGGACATGGTTAGGTAATTACTCTGTATAGGACACAGCTGCTGCGTCTACGGTACGATTGGCCAGGGACAATTTAAATATGCATGTTAGCAGCCCCAAACCATTACACCTTGAAAAAGACCTCAGTCAGAGGTAGAAACGCGTCGGTGTTGATAGGACGCTGAGGAGGAAAGCAGGAGAGAGATTACCGGTTCCAGTACGGCAAGGTTCAGGGGATTCCCGGGTTTCCCTGCACCAAAATAACCCGCAAGCTGGTTCAGAACTGTTTATTCAGTTCGCAACATCTGGTAATTTCCCTCATTTCTCTCCACCCCAGCTCTATTTTTGCTGCTCTAATCATTGTATCACCACTGTCCATTCATTCAGTGTGTATCTTCTTTTGCATCCATATATTGCAATGTATATGGTTTTTTATTATTTATATTAAATAAATGCTCATGTTTTACCTCAATACCAAACGTTATTTCACCATGTATGCAAAATTTCTTCTTATTTCCCGTATGTCATCTATATGAATTTTCAATACATATCTGGGAACTTCTTGAGACAACAACAGACAGTGGAGCGCAGGATAAGTCCCCTTTACTCATATTTTTGCTTATTAATCTAACCATGGTACTGTGACAATTAATGTGGATATACCTAGCTACAGTATGTAAATGTAACTGCTAACGTGGATTTGTTAATGCATCTTGCTAATGTGTGTCTGCTAATGTTGATTTTTAGCCCATACAATTCCTTAGAGTGGTCACTTAGACCATTATAGGATGGTAGATAGGATAACCACCCAATTTTTGTGGAGCAGTGCTTACAATGTATTGAATTTGCTTTGCTTAGTGCTGCCTGCTCTAAGAATCAAAAGACAGTGGTAAAAATAGCTGTCTCTTGTTCCATTCATTACCTCCCAATTGTAGGGATCTCCTTTGATAAAAGAGAGGTTGATTTAGTGGCCCAGATTGGGCAGTGGTGCAGCAAATCCTTTTTAAGCATTTGAGGGGGAAAGGAAAGCAGGTAATCAAGGAGTGGCATCACAGCCTGGAACGCCTGCATATGAATGCAGATTTTTGTCCTGAATAAGACTGGGGTTCAGGCCAAGGATGACTCAGAAACACCCTTTAATGGGAGAGGAAAGTTGTAGAGTGGCTGTATCCCACATTTGAGAAAAGGGTGAACCTTCTGTTGCTCAGGAAAGAACCACATTCAAGGAATTCAGATATATAAACCTGCTTTTGTGGGTCATTCAGAGGGAGAGACAGGAGGGTGTGCACCTTTAGCAACTCTCTGGGTACTGGATACTGTGATGGTTGCAGGATACTATAGAGCCTGGCCTAGCTGATTGCTGTACTCCTGTGATGGTTGCTGGATACTATAGAGCCTGGCCTAGCTGTTTGCTGTACTCCTGTGATGGTTGCTGGATACTATAGACCCTGGCCTACCTGTTTGCTGTACTCCTGTAATGGTTGCTAGATACCACAGACCCTTTCCTACCTGTTTGCTGTACTCCTGTGATAGTTTCAGGATACTATAGACCCTGGCCTAGCTGTTTGCTGTACTCCTGTGATGGTTGCTAGATACCACAGACCCTGGCCTACCTGTTTGCTGGTCTCCTGTGATGGTTGCTGAATACTATAGACCCTGGCCTAGCTGTTTGCTGTACTCCTGTGATGGTTGCTAAATACTCTAGACCCTGGCCTACCTGTTTGCTGTACTCTTATGATGGTTGCTGGATACTATAGACCCTGGCCTAGCTGTTTGCTGTACTCCTGTGATGGTTGCTGGATACTATAGACCCTGGCCTACCTGTTTGCTGTACTCCTGTGATGGTTGTTAGATACCACAGACCCTGGCCTACCTGTTTGCTGTACTCCTGTGATGGTTGCAGGATACTGTAGACCCTGGCCTACCTGTTTGCTGTAATCGTGTGAATGCTGTTTCTTGTAACCTGTACTTTTATGTTTCTGAATTGTAGAGATGTGCACCGGAAATTTTTCGGGTTTTGTGTTTTGGTTTTGGATTCGGTTCCGCGGCCGTGTTTTGGATTCGGACGCGTTTTGGCAAAACCTCCCTGAAATTTTTTTGTCAGATTCGGGTGTGTTTTGGATTCGGGTGTTTAAAAAAAGAAAACCCCTCGAAAACAGCTTAAATCATAGAATTTGGGGGTAATTTTGATCCCATAGTATTATTAACCTAAATAACCATAATTTCCACTCATTTCCAGTCTATTCTGAACACGTCACACCTCACAATATTATTTTTAGTCCTAAAATTTGCACCGAGGTCGCTGGATCACTAAGCTAAGCGACCCAAGTGGGCGGCACAAACACCTGGCCCATCTAGGAGTGACACTGCAGTGTCAGACAAGATGGCACTTAAAAAAATTAGCCCCAAACATCACATGATGCAAAGATTTAAAAAAAAGAAAAGAAAAAAAAGAGGTTGTTCTCCATTTTTTAATGTGTGGAATTATATGCCGGTAATATATCAATAGCAATGGCCTACTGTACTGTCTGTACTACTACTGCTGGTCACCAAAATGCTGCATTGTCCTACTATATACTGCTCACAACAATGCAGCACAGATATGGATACTTGAAGCAATACAGAGCTGCAAGATACAGCAATGGCCTACTGTACTGTAATACTGTATATGTATACTGGTGGTCACCACAATGCTGCACTGTCTTACTATATACTGCTCACAACAATGCAGCACAGATATGGATAGTATACTTGACACGGAGCTGCAAGATACAGCAATGGCCTACTGTACTGTACTATATGTATACTGCTGGTCACCAAAATGCTGCACTGTTCTACTATATACTGCTCACAATAATGCAGCACAGAGATAGTATACTTGACACAGAGCTGCAAGATACAGCAATGGCCTACTGTACAGTACTATATGTATACTGCTGGTCACCAAAATGCTGCACTGTCCTACTATATACTGCTCACAATAATGCAGCACAGAGATAGTACAGATGTGACTCAACATACATATTTGCTATATCCCAACATGTATATCACAGTTTTGCATGTGATAGACTTAGATATTTAGCCATGTCTTGTGATTTTTCCTAATTTGCTTCTTTAATATGTTACTTTATACATATTCTATTATGGCAAGCAAAAATTTTAAAGTACATCCACTCACTACTCGTGAAAAACAGCTTAGCTGTGTTTTGCATGTTGTGCAAAATTTAGCAAAATATCAAAGATGTAAGTGGACACAGTATACTTGACACAGAGCTGCAAGATACAGCAATGACCTACTGTACTGTACTACATGTATACTGCTGGTCACCAAAATGCTGCACTGTCTTACTATATACTGCTCACAATACTGCAGCACAGAGATAGTATACTTGACATAGAGCTGCAAGATACAGCAATGGCCTACTGTACTGTACTATATGTATACTGCTGGTCACCAAAATGCTGCACTGTCCTACTATATACTGCTCACAATAATGCAGCACAGAGATAGTATACTTGACACAGAGCTGCAAGATACAGCAATGGCCTACTGTACTGTACTATATGTATACTGCTGATCACCAAAATGCTGCACTGTCCTACTATATACTGCTCACAATAATGCAGCACAGAGATAGTATACTTGACACAGAGCTGCAAGATACAGCAATGGCCTACTGTACTGTACTACTATAATTATATACTGGTGGTCCCCACAATGCAGCACACTGAGCACAGATATTTGCAGCACACTGAGCACAGATATGGAGCGTTTTCAGGCAGAGAACGTAGATATTTTCAGCACACTGAGCTGATAAAGCTAAATATTTATCGTATATACAACCCTTTATGAGGTCTAAGAACACTGTACGCTGTTTACTTAAGAAGTACCGTAAGGGTACGCAAGTTGCGTAACGATCGCTCAGCCGTAGGCGAGACGCTCAAGCGTCACGTTCGCTCACGGCCCAGAGATCACAGACAAGCACTCTGTTGGCTATGACTAACGTAATGATTCGCTATGGCGTAGCGGACGCTCGAGACCACGAGGAGATCACCAGCGGCGCAGACGCTCACAACGCTATACCTTTATGTCTAAACCTATTATTAATGAAATACACAGAATACCTTAATGTGAATACAGGGTGTAAGTGCAACCTTGTGTAACCTGACTAACTACAAAGCTGCTTGAGCGTCACCGACGCTCAAGTGAACACTTAAAACTATGAGAAAATACACAGATACTGGTTTAGGGTCCAAAGCCTATTATCTGTATTATAACTATTATACTTGCAAAAAGAATCACAGTACAAATGATACACTACAATATAACAGAGACTTCCTAACCAAATAACTATACAAGAAACACAATACAATACTATGCTGATCTAATACAATACAATACTAGTCAATGGGAGATACGAGAGAAGGAAAAGAGAGAGAGAGAGAGAGAGAGATATATATGAGAGAAATGGCTCACAGAAAGACAATGATTACGGAGAGAAACTTACGCACAAGGGTAAACGATCGCATGCGCCTGGACATCCAGCACCCGATTTTCAGCAATGAGAACCGTTGAAGAGTGAGAGCTGGATGTGGTCGGCCTGCCTATTTATGCCCCACACACAATGCAATCTTACAGTCCCTACAATCCCATTGTCCATTGGACGTCGGAATTCGGCCCTGCATCATAACAAAAGGTCATAGGTTGATTCATACAGGTGGGCTGTGACGATTTCAAACAGCTCAGGTGGGTGGGGAACTAGGTTTCCCGCCGCATACCTGAGTATGAGTAAATAGTAGAAATGGACATAAACTTCTTATGTCCATAACTATTCGCACGAGCGATTAATACGCTCCAAACCAACACCGGAATATTGCTATTTAAATACTCTTCCGATGGGTACCAAACACTACTGCATGACTCCTGTTAGACCCTTCCTACGATACAAAGAGGGATTCCTCAGCTCAGGGACATTCTATATTAACCAAACTTTCAGAATCTATCAAAGGGACCATGATCTACAAACTACATTAATTGTGAAAATATGTAACGAATGAGTCGCACGCTACGACTACATAAACTCTACCGTAAATACGCATACCGTGCGCCCGCGGGTGCACGCTATTGCGGGTATGCGCCTTCACGGGAGAGCGTACGCATGCGCAGCGCGGACCAGTGTGCGGTGCAAATATGGCAGTGTGTATGGGGATATTTTTCTGACTTTGACAGTCCACCCTTTGGCAGTCAATAATAACTGCCACCTCCTGAAAACATTTCAAAAGGAGAAAAATATATGTCAGGGGTTAATTCATTTCCATGGTTGGGTGAGGGAGGAGAGAGGAGTAGGTGTGAAGAGGGTATGACCTAGTGTGATAGCAGAAGCATGTGTGTATGAGTCCATGTTTGGGGGGGTCATGTATCATCGTGCCGTACGTGTTGTAAATCAAGCTTCGAGGTATTGCGAAGTATACATTTGAATTCCTTCTTATCCTGTGGTACAGGTCTGTGGATGGGCTGTCAAACTTTACCGAGCTCTTTTCGGATTTTGAACAAAATGGGGAGCACATTTTAGTTGATGATACATGAATGGGGGGATATGTGATTGCTGATATCTGTGCCTGCATTCCCTTTACTATGTGTGTTATTACCTGAGGGTTGTAGAGATGAAGATAAAGAACACTTATGGGGAATGCAATGATATTCTATGTCAGGTAAATGTACATCTGTCGTTGAAGTTTTGTTCGGTATCTGTTGAGAGTCGTCTTCTTTGCGCTGTATTGCTCCTTGGGCATGAGCAAATAGCTTTGTCAGTGCCATCAGATTTACAAAAAAAATGTTGGGCTAGCGTGAATTTAAAAATACTAGGGAAACTGGGGATCCATGGCAAAGTTCATCAAATGTCCATTTCTCAAGTGGTCAAGACTTCATCTTTGGTGCTTGTCTGTTGTCTGTATAGCGTCTCGTCAACTTCCTCGTCCAAGGGGGTCTTTGTATCTTGGAGAAAAGCAGAAAAACAGGTGAAAGAAACGGACCGTATAATCGCATTTTTCATCACATCCTGGTTTCTATCATTGGGTCATAAATCAAATCCAGGTTAATTACAGTTTCCTCACTCCTCAAGCTCATCACTTTTGTACTTTGTTTGCACCTCATTAAAGCCTGCCCGCATCTAAATATCAATCCAATAGATATAACAACACCTAAGATACATAGGAGGAACAAGATTTCAAAAGGGGACAGATTAAGAGGGGACCTGGGAGTGGTTCTGATACTGTACAATACAATGGGTAAAGCTTCTGGCCATGTCAATCCTGTCTCTGCCATCACTTTACTCAATTTATTTTTAATAGTGCTGTTCACTCTTTCGACCTTCGCACTCGCCTGTGGACGGTACGGAGTGTGCAGCTTGCTATCAATACCCATTAATTTGTGTCCCAGATATTTTACCTTAGTTTGGCATAATTGCAACTTGTCTTTGGACACCTTGTGTCCGGTGTCTGAAAGATGAAACAGGAGCTGTTTCGTATCCTTCAGAGATGCTTCCAGTGAATCTGAACACAGTAATAAATCGTCCACATACTGTATCAATACTGATCCACTGTCTGGTTGGAAAGACTGTAAACAATCATGCAAAGCCTGAGAAAATATACTTGGACTATCTATGAAACCTTGGGGCAACCGAGTCCATGTGTATTGGACTCCTCTGTATGTGAATGCAAACAAATATTGGCTGTCAGGGTGCAGAGGTACCGAAAAGAAAGCGGAGCAGAGGTCAATAACAGTGAAAAATTTGGCAGTGGGAGGGATTTGCATTAGGATGACAGCTGGATTTGGCACTACGGGGAACTGACTCTCAACTATTTTGTTAATCCCCCTTAGATCCTGCACTAGCCTGTAACCCCTCCCCCCACTCTTCTTAACAGGGAAGATGGGACTATTGGCAGTGCTGGACGTTCTTACTAGAATGCCCTGTTGTAGCAAGCGCTCTATTACTGGGTAAACTCCTAACTCCACCTCTGGCTTCAGAGGATATTGTGGGATTTTTGGAGCTATCCTACCATCTTTTACTTGTACCACTACTGGAGCTACGTTTGCCATTAATCCAGTGTCCTGTCCGTCTTTTGTCCAAAGTGACTCTGGTATCTGAGATGTCATCTCTTCTATTTGGGATGGATTCCTATTTGTCATAATGGTATGTGACGTTAATTTTGATGGGGAGTCTAACATGTCTCGCACTTCCTGAGCGTGTTTCTCAGGTATGTCCAAGAATACACCTTCAGGAGTACAATAAATGACGCACCCCATTTTACACAGTAAGTCTCTTCCCAGGAGATTGGTTGGTGCCGATGCAGCCAGCAAAAAGGAATGCTTGGTATGCAAAGGCCCTATTGTAATCTCGGCTGGTTTGCTAACAGGGTAGTGTTGGACTACTCCTGTTACTCCCATGGCTGGAATTGTCCTACCAGTGGTTCTCATGCCCACTGTCGAATTTATCACTGACTTGGCCGCCCCTGTGTCTACAAGAAAGTTTAAAGTTTTACCAGCTACATTGATTGCGACCTCGGGTTCACTTTCAAGGTTGGCAATTAATTTTACTGGCTGCAGATTACAGGTATGGCCACACCCCTATTGGGTATGGTGACCTCCCTGAATCCCGCTGGCAGCAACTACTTGTGAGGGAGATAGTTGGGAACTACCAGAGGCATGCCAGTCTCTGTTTGGGGGATATCTTTTTGTTTCCCCTGTATGTGGCTCATAACTCCGTTTCTGCGGACCTTGCTCCCAATGTCGTGTGTCGTGTCGTTGTCTAGGGGTTTGGTATGAGTTTCGTGGATTCTTTACTCTACAATCTCGTGCCATGTGTCCCTGTTTGTGACAAGAATAACAAGTAACCATACTTGACTTACCCACAGGATTTGGTGATACAAACAAAGGCTGCCTTGTGGTCAGAGCCTGTATACTTACTGACATTAATTTGTCACCTTGTTGTTCCCTGTGTCTAGTGATGTTTCTGTCGTGATCAATAGCAGCCTCTCTCAAAGTAGCCACAGACAGACCTCGCCAACAAGGTTGCGTGGTCTGTACCCTAGTCTTCAATGACTCTTTTAAACCATCCATCAGTACCGATACTGCTACTTCCCGATGGTTTGTGTCTGTTTTAATGTCCTCTATACCTGTGTATTTTGCCATTTCTAATAATGCTCTGTGAAAATACTCTGCAGCTGTCTCTGACTCCTTCTGTTTAATGGAGAATATCTTATTCCATTTAGCTACTGCTGGGAAATACTCTTTTAGCTGCAAGTTTATTCTTTTCACATTATCTTGGTTGTACACATCGGTAAGAGGTACATCATGATCTAGTCCGCAATCAGCTAAAAATTGAGTTGCGTCGACATTTGAGGGTAAACACGCTCTCAGCAATATCTGCCAGTCTTTGTTGTTGGGCTCTACAGTGTTACCTAAGTCTCTGATGTATTTTTGACTGGCAACTAAGTCTTTTCTAGGGTCAGGAAATTCAAACACTATGGTCCTTAATTCCATTCGGGAAAATGGAGTGTACATGGCGATGTTCCTAATGGGAGTGGCTCCTGATGCGTCTGTTTTCCCATTTGGTACTGCTATTACTCTAACAGGTGTGATTCTAACAACCTCATTCTGTGTAGATTCTACAGGCTGTGGTGAAATAGTTTCAGCATAATGCATGGTGCCGTACTTACCAGTTGATACGACCTCACCTATCCCTCCGCTAGGGACCTTTACTAATCTCGTGGGTGGAGCTGTGCCTACTGTGGTCTCTGCTATGGTGGCTGCTAGAGAGAGCGCTGAAATCGTTGCCGATTCGTCCTCTTGATCACACTCCTGAGGAAAGTTCAAAACTGGGTACAACTTGCACGGGTTAATACTTGCATGGGTTAATGAGTTAACATTATCATTAACATTTACACAGTTACTAAGTGATTTTGTGTTACACCTTAGTGCGTCTTTCTCCGCAATCAACTTCTCTCCTGATATATATGGTGGCGGCGGGGCCGTGGCAATTAATTTTTTGTTAGTGCCAGATCCCGCCGCCTGAGCCAAACCTCTCTGTATCTCACCTTCCTGTTGCCACAACTGTAAATAATCATAATGCTGAATTCGTCTCTTTGTTGATTTTATGAGACATATCCTCCTCCTTAAATTTTGTAACACTTCTGAGCTGAAGCTCCCTATTCTTGGGAATTTCTCCCCGTCATGCACAGTCATTCTCTCCCATTCATCACATAAAGTTTCTGTGTGACTTCCATATTTCTCACACATGATATACCTGGCCGACCCAATTGGCCGGACCACTGAATCAACCCGAACCGAGGTTGATCGCCCCCTACCTGAACAAGTGGCCCCCATAGTTCGAAAGTGTTGCTTTATTTAGCCAACCCTTTACGAAAAACCAAATGCCAATAATAGGCTGACGGTGGCGGTTTACCGAGTACCCCACTCACTCGCCCACGCCGACCTATACGACCTGATCACACCGATATGGTGCTGGCGTACTCGACCTAGGGCCCCTGCGACCTGAACCTCTATTTACTGGAACCTGTGAGGGTTATCCGAAGAACACTTACTCTTTCCAGTAACTATTGGTTGCTGGATAGTTCCTGAGTGAGCAGCGAACTTCCCTTAAAATAAAAAAAATTACACAAATCACGTTAGAGTGTACAGATAGCGTTTGTGACCCCTTTACTCTAATGGTATTAGGTCAGATTGCTAACTACTGCACACACTTACGTGCGGTCCAGTCGTTCAGTACACAAACAACTAAGCTTATGTACGGAAAGACCAATGGAATCGAAACTTACGACTGCGAATTCCTTCAGCCAGAGCTTATATGGCCTATATGGGTGTTGCACCAACCCTTTTCGGTGTTGTGCCTGTGAACTGTATAGCGGACTTCCTTGTCGGCTGTACCTGGACCTCCTGGTCTGTTATGACCTCCTGGTCTTGTTACAGTATGACCTCCTGGTCTTGTTACAGTATGACCTCCTGGTCTGCTATACTCTAATGCTCAAAATTGTATTTAACCAGAGATGCCTCCCTAGCCACCGTGCACGTCACTTACACGCATGTACCTCACGAGTACTCGACTTTTCTTGTGGTTCAACCTTTAAAATTGTAAAAACACTCACTCATCATATGTACACTTTTGTTTCTATTTCTATTTCTGCGCAGAAAATTTTCTTCAGCCCAGCTGTGTTACCAATTAGGAGCAGGATCTGTTAATTTAAATTTTTGGATTTCCAAAAATAGACTTGCGTTATTTACCGCCTGTTGCGCTATTTACCGCTGTGCGTTACTTATCACGTTGCGTTAAAAATCAACTTATCGTGACTTGAGCTACGTGGGCGTAACCGGACGCTACGTTGCGTAATGAACGCTGCGTGCGTCGGCCTTTGGATTGCGTACGCTAGTCTTTGTTAGAGACACGTGTACGCAAAACAAAGATCCACCGTAACACAATATACTTTTATCAATGTAAACGATCCCTGATCATCTACCGCGTACCCCACTGGCTTTGCCTTATCTCCCAGGCAAACCTGTGTGTTTGTCTACACTTTTAACTATTACCTCTATCCTTAAACTATGAAATAACAGCAAGTCTCTTTTAGCACTTTTCTATCAACTATAAAAACTGGCAGACAGGATGGTGATATACGACAAATGAAATACACAGATGGAAAAGAAGTGCAGATATATATATGTATGCGTGCGTATATACGCAAGACAGAAGAAAAATAAACAGTTTTAAAAAAAACACAAGCGTTTTGTTCTTACCTCCGGTTCCCGGATTCCTTCAGCACTCGTTATCTAAGCGAAGCAGACACTTATCCCGTCAGCACTACGAGACAACCTCCCGCCCTTTGCTGAGGGATAATGTCTGCTGATCTACCTAGTGCAGATATGTGAAGGACAGGACGAGCCGCCAATTGATAAAGCTAAATATTTATCGTATATACAACCCTTTATGAGGTCTAAGAACACTGTACGCTGTTTACTTAAGAAGTACCGTAAGGGTACGCAAGTTGCGTAACGATCGCTCAGCCGTAGGCGAGACGCTCAAGCGTCACGTTCGCTCACGGCCCAGAGATCACAGACAAGCACTCTGTTGGCTATGACTAACGTAATGATTCGCTATGGCGTAGCGGACGCTCGAGACCACGAGGAGATCACCAGCGGCGCAGACGCTCACAACGCTATACCTTTATGTCTAAACCTATTATTAATGAAATACACAGAATACCTTAATGTGAATACAGGGTGTAAGTGCAACCTTGTGTAACCTGACTAACTACAAAGCTGCTTGAGCGTCACCGACGCTCAAGTGAACACTTAAAACTATGAGAAAATACACAGATACTGGTTTAGGGTCCAAAGCCTATTATCTGTATTATAACTATTATACTTGCAAAAAGAATCACAGTACAAATGATACACTACAATATAACAGAGACTTCCTAACCAAATAACTATACAAGAAACACAATACAATACTATGCTGATCTAATACAATACAATACTAGTCAATGGGAGATACGAGAGAAGGAAAAGAGAGAGAGAGAGAGAGAGATATATATGAGAGAAATGGCTCACAGAAAGACAATGATTACGGAGAGAAACTTACGCACAAGGGTAAACGATCGCATGCGCCTGGACATCCAGCACCCGATTTTCAGCAATGAGAACCGTTGAAGAGTGAGAGCTGGATGTGGTCGGCCTGCCTATTTATGCCCCACACACAATGCAATCTTACAGTCCCTACAATCCCATTGTCCATTGGACGTCGGAATTCGGCCCTGCATCATAACAAAAGGTCATAGGTTGATTCATACAGGTGGGCTGTGACGATTTCAAACAGCTCAGGTGGGTGGGGAACTAGGTTTCCCGCCGCATACCTGAGTATGAGTAAATAGTAGAAATGGACATAAACTTCTTATGTCCATAACTATTCGCACGAGCGATTAATACGCTCCAAACCAACACCGGAATATTGCTATTTAAATACTCTTCCGATGGGTACCAAACACTACTGCATGACTCCTGTTAGACCCTTCCTACGATACAAAGAGGGATTCCTCAGCTCAGGGACATTCTATATTAACCAAACTTTCAGAATCTATCAAAGGGACCATGATCTACAAACTACATTAATTGTGAAAATATGTAACGAATGAGTCGCACGCTACGACTACATAAACTCTACCGTAAATACGCATACCGTGCGCCCGCGGGTGCACGCTATTGCGGGTATGCGCCTTCACGGGAGAGCGTACGCATGCGCAGCGCGGACCAGTGTGCGGTGCAAATATGGCAGTGTGTATGGGGATATTTTTCTGACTTTGACAGAGCACAGATATTTGCAGCACACTGAGCACAGATACGGAGCTTTTCAGGGAGAGAACGCAGCCATGTCCTCTCCGTTCAATCTCCAATGCACGAGTGAAAATGGCGGCGACGCGCGGCTCTTTATATAGAATATGAATCTCGCGAGAATCCGACAGCGGGATGATGACGTTCGGCGCGTTCGGGTTAACCGAGCAAGGTGGGAAGATCCGAGGCAGCCTCGGACCCGTGTAAAATAGGTGAAGTTCGGGGGGGTTCGGATCTTGGAGAGCCGAACCCGCTCATCTCTACTGAATTGATGTTGGTACTCCTGTGTGAGAAGATACTGCATTTTTGCTGGAATAAAAACTTACTTGTTTTGAAGCACTACAGTCTCTAGTGGTCGCCTAAAATCTACCTGCTACAGGAGGGAATAAGGTCAAAAAGAGAATTCCAGCAGAGTGTTTCACTTTAGGCCCCTTCCCCCCTAGTAAGTAAGCACTGGGGAGTACATTTACTAAGATTCTCATTTCTGCCGATTTTAAGCCGAGATCAATCTCAGCTGACATCGGCAGTTTGAGATTTCAACTTTTTGAGAAAAAACATGGTAATTTACTAAACTACCGTGTTTTTTCAATTTAAATTCACCGATGTTGGTGTAATTCATACTGCCAGCAGTGTTTTACGGGAAAGAATAGTAAAACACTGCCGGATTTACCACAATGAAGCCCATCCAGATCAGTGAGATCCATGCAGGGCTTCATTGTGTACAGTATGTGAAATAGTTAAAAATAAAAAAATAAATTGCATGGGGTCCTCCCTCCTAAGCATATTCAGCAGCGGGCTCCACTAGCCAGGGACATAATGCAACAGCCAGGGGATACACTTATGTAGGTCCCTGCAGCCGTGGCATTACCACCCCCCCCCCCAAACTAGTCCCCCCTGGTCGGGTTCCCTGGGGAAGTGGGGACCCCTTAAATCAAGTGGACCCCCCTTCAGACACCCAAGGGCCAGTGATGAAGCTCAAGGCTGTCCCCCCATCCCTGGACGATGGATGGAGGGCTGATTGTGTTTAAAATTTTATTGTCTTTCTTCTGTGGAACTACAAGTCCCAGCAAGCCTCACCCACTTGCTGGTACTTGGAGAATCACAAGTACCAGCATGCAGGAAAATAATTGGCCCACTGGTACCTGTAGTTCCACAACAAAGTAAATACCCCCCAAAAAACACAAGACACCTTGAAAGTACAAGTTTATTAAAAAACACTTACACACTCATACATACTTACCTACATCCCCCACCACCATTCACATCCCCTTCTCCAGTAGAATCCAATAGGGTACCTGTAAAAAATATATATATTTACTTACAAAAAATCCAGGTAGATTGGTCCTCTTCTTTCCTTGTAGGCATCCATGGGGTTAAAAAAAATACGAAACACCCCAACCAACGAACTAAAGGGGATCCATGTGTACACATGGATCCCCTTTCCCCGAATTCCAGGACCCCCCATGACTCCTGTCACTAGAGGACCCGGCAGCCAATCAGGGAGCGCCACATCATAGCGCTCTACTGATTGGCCTGTCAGTCAGTGCACTGGCTATAATGTAGGATCGCAATTGCAGTCTGCAGCTAACCGCGAGGTTAATTGAGGTCACTGTTGTGGGTGGCCTCAATTAACCTCGCGGTTAGCCACAGACCGCAATTTTCCCACCATAGATTATAATGGAGGATCGCGATCCTCCATTATAGCCAGTGCGCTCTGCCTGATTGACAGGCTAAGAGCACACAGCCCACTATTTTCCCGCATGCTGGTACTTGTGATTCTCCAAGTACCAGCAAGTGGGGGAAACTTGCTGGGACTTGCAGTTCCACAGAAAAAGACAATATAATTTTTTAACACAATTTTGGCTGTCATCCCGGCACCCACCGCCCTGGGATGCAGGGGACAGCCTCAGGCTTCACCCCTGGCCCTTGGGTGACTAGTTGGGGGGTAATGCCATGGCCGTAGGGACCTACATAAATGTGTCCCCCGGCTGTGGCATTATGTCCCTGGCTAGTGGAGCCCGGTGCTGGTAACAAAAATACGGGGGACCCCTACGTCTTTTGTCCCCCACATGTTTGGAATCAGTACCGGTCCAAGAGCCCGATGCTAGTTGTCTAAATACTGGGGAACCCATGTGCACTATTTTCCCTGTATTTTAACAACCAGGACCGGTTCAAAGAGCACAAGGCTGGTTATGCTTAGGAGGGGGGACCCCAAGCAATTTAATTTTTAATTTTTAATTCTTTCTGACACTTTTACACAGAGAAGCATGCACGGATCTCACTGATCCATGCATGACTATCAAAACACGCCAGCAAAAGCAGGTCTATTTAAAAGCTCCATTTCTGTACAAATTCCATGCTTTCCCGCAATGTTTGGTTATTGTCGGCAGTGATTGAGAATACAAATTGTTAGTAAATTCCCGTGTTGTATCAAATAACAGCTGTGTTTGACCAATGGTCTATTGATTTGTATTTTTGTGGACGGCTGTGTATCTCAATACGAATAGCCCCAACACTGCCGAGAGTTGTGTTTAGCAAATTCCCGAGATGACACTTAGAAAAAAAGAAAAAACTAGAATGGATTCAGGAGCTTAGTAAATTTCTACCTGTTTCTGCTGGTTACATATATGTATGTATGTTGAAATGTGGGAGGAATCTGCCCTCTGGATTTATCACCTTTACATGTGTGCCCATTTTATCTCCTTTCTTTTATCAGTGTTTTTTTTTAAGTATTCAATTAGGAAGCCAAAATGACCACCATAACATCACTGCCATTTTGGTGAAGATGACCACACATATGCTGAGCTTTGTCAGAGAACGTGGTCATTTTATTCAAGAGACATACACAGTATGCAGGCTTACCATACTATGCCCATGAATTACACAGGTTCTTCGGCTGGCTGACTTCAAACTTGCATTACACCTTGTTTTAAGCAGTCACAGAACCTGTGTAATTCATTAGTGTCCCAGCATAAAGGGATAGTATGGTAAATCTACATATACTGTACGTATGGCACCCAAAAATAACTACTCTGGATTTGAAGAGCATTTGTCAATTTTGACCTTTGATATATGTGGCTAGTTCACCACATTGCATGATGTGTGCTAGTATAATGTACCACAGGTGTATGAAATGTCAACATTCGTAATTTCAATATTCTCTATGCCGACACCATAATGTTGACATGGTCTGAATGTTGACATTCAGGAAGTCGACATGTTCAGAATGTCAATATTTGACATTCACAATGTCGACACTGACATAATATCAACCTGTTCAATATTACGACATTATGCATATTGACAGTCAAAACTCTTATTTCTCTGACGTCCTAAGTGGATGCTGGGACTCCGTAAGGACCATGGGGAATAGCGGCTCCGCAGGAGACTGGGCACAACTAAAGAAAGCTTTAGGACTACCTGGTGTGCACTGGCTCCTCCCACTATGACCCTCCTCCAGACCTCAGTTAGAATCTTGTGCCCGGCTGAGCTGGATGCACACTAGGGGCTCTCCTGAGCTCCTAGAAAGAAAGTATATTTTAGGTTTTTTATTTTACAGTGAGATCTGCTGGCAACAGACTCACTGCAGCGAGGGACTAAGGGGAGAAGAAGCGAACCTACCTAACTGGTGGTAGCTTGGGCTTCTTAGGCTACTGGACACCATTAGCTCCAGAGGGATCGACCACAGGACCCGACCTCGATGTTCGGTCCCGGAGCCGCGCCGCCGGCCCCCTTACAGAGCCAGAAGCAAGAAGTGTTCCGGAAAATCAGCGGCAGAAGACTTCTGTCTTCAACAAGGTAGCGCACAGCACTGCAGCTGTGCGCCATTGCTCCTCATGCACACCTCACACTCCGGTCACTGATGGGTGCAGGGCGCTGGGGAGGGGGCGCCCTGAGGGCAATATAATATACCTTGGCTGGCAAATCATCACAATATATAGTCCCAGGGCTATATATGTGATAAATTACCCCTGCCAGAATCCATGAAAAAAGCGGAAGAAAAGTCCGCCGAAAAAGGGGCGGGGCTATCTCCCTCAGCACACTGGCGCCATTTTTTCTTTCCAGTGCAGCTGGAAGACAGCTCCCCAGGCTCTCCCCTGTAGTTTTCAGGCTCAAAGGGTTAAAAAGAGAGGGGGGGGGGGCACTAAATTTAGGCGCAATATGTGTATACAAGCAGCTATTGGGGGAAAAATCACTCAGTTATAGTGTTAATCCCTGCATTATATAGCGCTCTGGTGTGTGCTGGCATACTCTCTCTCTGTCTCCCCATAGGACTTTGTGGGGTCCTGTCCTCAGTCAGAGCATTCCCTGTGTGTGTGCGGTGTGTCGGTACGGCTGTGTCGACATGTTGGATGAGGAAGGTTACGTGGAGGCGGAGCAGAGGCCGATAAATGGGATGTCGCCCCCTGTGGGGCCGACACCAGAGTGGATGGATACTGGTGGAAGGTATTAACCGACAATGTCAACTCCTTACATAAAAGGCTGGATGACTAAACAGCTGTGGGACAGCCGGCTTCTCAGCCCGCGCCTGCCCAGGCGTCTCAAAGGCCATCAGGGGCTCAAAAAACGCCCGTTACCTCAGATGGCTGACACAGATGTCAACACGGAGTCTGACTCCAGTGTCGACGAGGTTGAGACATATACACAATCCACTAGGAACATCCGTTGCATGATCTCGGCAATGAAAAATGTGTTACACATTTCTGACATGAACCCGAGTACCACATAAAAGGGGTTTTATGTTTGGGGAGAAAAAGCAGCCAGTGTTTTGTTCCCCCATCAGATGAGTGAATGAAGTGTGTAAAGAGCGTGGGTTCCCCCGATAAGATAATGGTAATTTTTAAAAAGTTACTGCTGGCGTACCCTTTCCCGCCAGAGGATAGGTCACGTTGGGAGATATCCCCTAGGGTGGATAAGGCGCTCACACGTTTGTCAAAAAAGGTGGCACTGCCGTCTTGGGATACGGCCACTTTGAAGGAGCCTGCTGATAAAAAGCAGGAGGCTATCCTGAAGTCTGTATATACACACTCAGGTACTATACTGAGACCTGCAATTGCCTCAGCATAAATAGTGCTGCTGCAGCGTGGTCTGATACCCTGTCAGATAATATTAATACCCTAGACAGGGAAAATATTTTGCTAACATAGAGCATATTAAAGACGTCGTCTTATATATGAGGGATGCACAGAGGGATATTTGCCGGCTGGCATCCAGAATTAATGCAATGTCCATTCTGCCAGGAGGGTATTAGAGACCCGGCAGTGGACAGGTGATGCTGCCTTTAAAAGGCACATGGAGATTCTGCCTTATAAGGGTGAGGAATTGTTTGGGGATGGTCTCTGGGACCTCGTATCCACAGCAACAGCTGGGAAGAAAATTTTTTACCTCAGGTTTCCTCACAGCCTAAGAAAGCACCGTATTTGCAGGTACAGTCCTTTCGGCTTCAGAAAAGCAAGCGGGTCAAAGGCGCTTCCTTTCTGCACAGAGACAAGGGAAGAAGGAAAAAGCTGCACCAGACAGCCAGTTCCCAGGATCAAAAATCTTCCCCCGCTTCCTCTGAGTCCACCGCATGACGCTGGGGCTCCACAGGTGGAGACAGGTGCGGTCGGGGCGCGTCTCGGGAACTTCAGGGACCAGTGGGCTTGCCCACAGGTGGATCCCTAGGTTCTGCAAGTAGTATCACAGGGATACAAGCTGGAGTTCGAGGCGACTCCCCCTCGCCGTTACCTCACATCAGCCTTGCCTGCTGCCCTCGGAGAAAGGGAGGTAGTACTGGCGGCAATTCACAAGCTGTACTTCCAGCAGGTGAAATCAAGGTACCCCTCCTTCAACAAGGCCGGGGTTACTATTCCAAAATGTTTGTGGTACCGAAACCAGACGGTTCGGTGAGACCCATTCTAAAATTGAAATCCTTGAACACTTATATACGAAGGTTCAAGTTCAAAATGGAATCGCTAAGGGGCGATTATTGCAAGCCTGGAGAATTTCATGGTATCACTGGACATCAAGGATGCTTACCTGCATGTCCCTATTTACCCTCCTCACCAGGAGTACCTCAAAATTGTGGTACAGGATTGTCATTACCAATTCCAGACGTTGCCGTTGGTCTGTCCTCGGCACCGAGGGTATTTACCAAGGTAATGGCCGAAATAATTATCCCGTACTTGGACGATCTCCTTATAAAGGCGAGGTCCAGGGTGCAGTTGTTCGTCGGAGTAGCACTATCTCGGGAAGTGCTACAACAGCAATGCTGGATTCTGAATATTCCAAAGTCGCAGCTGGTTCCTACGACGCGTCTACTGTTCCTGGGTATGGTTCTGGACACAGAACAGGATAAAAAGGGTTTCTCCCGGAGGAGAAGTCCAAGGAGTTGTCGTCTCTAGACAGAGACCTCCTAATACAAATACAGGTGTCGGTGCATCAATGCACGCGAGCCCTGGGAAAGATGGTAGCTTCTTACGAAGAAATTCCATTCGCCAGGTCCCATGCAAGGATCTTCCAGTGGGATCTGTTGGACAAGTGGTCCAGGTCGCATCTTCAGATGCATCGGCGGATAACCCTGTCTCCAAGGGCCAGGGTGTCGCTGTTGTGGTGGCTGCAGAGTGCTCATCTTCTAGAGGGCCGCAGATTCGGCATACAGGACTGGGTCCTGGTGACCACGGATGCCAGCCTTCGAGGCTGGGGGGCAGTCACACAGGGAAGAAACTTCCAAGGACTATGGACAAGTCAGGAGACTTCCCTACACAAAAATATTCTGGAACTAAGGGCCATTTACAATGCCCTAAGTCAGGCTAGACCCTGCTTCAACACCGGCCAGTGCTGATCCAGTCAGACAACATCACGGCGGTCGCTCATGTAAACCGACAGGGCGGCACAAGAAGCAGGATGGCGATGGCAGAAGCCACAAGGATTCTCCGATGGGCGGAAAATCATGTGTTAGCACTGTCAGCAGTGTTCATTCCCGGAGTGGACAACTGGGAAGCAGACTTTCTCAGCAGACACGACCTCCACCCGGGAGAGTGGGGACTTCATCCAGAAGTCTTCCAAATGATTGTACACCATTGGGAAAGGCCACAGGTGGACATGATGGCGTCCCGCCTCAACAAAAAGCTAAAAAGATATTGCGCCAGGTCAAGGGACCCTCAGGCGATAGCTGTGGACGCTCTGGTGACACCGTGGGTGTACCAGTCGGTGTATGTGTTCCCTTCTCTGCCTCTCATACCCAGGGTAATGAGAAAAATAAGAAGGAGAGGAGTAAGAACTATACTCATTGTTCCGGATTGGCCAAGAAGAGCTTGGTACCCAGAACTCCAAGAAATGATCTCAGAGGACCCATGGCCTCTGCCGCTCAGACAGGACCTGCTGCAGCAGGGGGCCTGTCTGTTCCAAGACGAACCGCGGCATGACGGCATGACGGCATGGCGGTTGAACGCCGGATCCTGAAGGAAAAGGGCATTCCGGAGGAAGTTATCCCTACGCTAATTAAAGCTAGGAAAGAAGTGAACGCAAACCATTATCACCGCATATGGCGGAAATATGTTGCGTGCTGTGAGGCCAGGAAGGCCCCAACGGAATAATTTCAGCTAGGTCGATTTCTGCACTTCCTACAGTCAGGGGTGACTATGGGCCTAAAATTGGGTTCCATTAAGGTCCAGATTTCGGCTCTATCGATTTTCTTCCAAAATAGAACTGACTTCACTGCCTGAAGTTCAGACTTTTGTTAAGGGAGTGCTGCATAGTCAGCCCCCGTTTGTGCCTCCAGTGGCATCGTGGGATCTCAACGTGGTGTTGGATTTCCTGAAGTCGCATTGGGTTGAGCCACTTAAATCCGTGGAGCTAAAATACCTCACGTGGAAAGTGGTCATGCTGTTGGCCTTGGCGTCGGCCAGGCGTGTATCTGAATTAGCGGCTTTATCATGCAAAAGCCCTTATAAATTTTTTTTATATGGGTAGGGCGGAATTGAGGACTCGTTCCCAATTCCTTCCTAAGGTGGTATCAGTTTTTCATGTGAACCAACCTATTGTGGTGCCCAGAGCCGGCCCTAGCCAATTTGATGCCCTAGGCAAAATTTTGTCTGGTGCCCCCTAGCACTGCCGCTAGTTCTGCATCTGACCCAGAAACACTTAAGCAGTGGGGACCACTGAGGGTGGGGGTGGGGGGGTACCCTGTTGGCCAGTTCAACCCTGCATAATGGCACACAGTGATGCCCATAATACACATAATTCCACACAGTGATGCACCTGACACATATAACCCCACATTAGTAATGCCCATAATACACATAATTCCACACAGTGATGCACCTGACACATATGCCCCACATTAGCAATGCCCATAATACACATAATTCCACACAGTGATGCACCTGACACATATAACCCCACATTAGTAATGCCCATAATACACATAATTCCACACAGTGATGCACCTGACACATATAACCCCACATTAGTAATGCCCATAATACACATAATTCCACACAGTGATGCACCTGACACATATAACCCCACATTAGTAATGCCCATAATACCACACAGTGATGCACCTGACACATATGCCCCACATTAGTAATGCTAGTACTTTTGCTTGCTGGTGTGCTTGCAGTCAGTGTGTGCGCCCATGCAGCTCCCTGGATCCACGACTGCGCTTTGTGAGATTGGGTGGCAGGGTGAGTGCGTGCTTGCACTCGCACCCGTTAAAGGGGCACCCATACTGATGTGACCTCACAGGGTATGCCATCCTGGCAGGGGAATTTTACGTCATGGACTGACTAGGAAATAAAGTGTGAGGAGAACACTGCCCATGGTATGTCCCTGCAGACACCTGGGGTTTGCACAGGGATAAGGGACACACACAGGATGGCAGGGTCCCCCTCCCCCATGTGCACAAGCAGTTTAGGTGATGTCAGATTTATGTGAAGCAGTCTTCCAAATACACATGTGGTATCATAAGGATCTATCCAGTAACTAATAACCTTATATAGTCAGTGAAAATGTCACAGGTCCAGGAATTGCAGTTACCAGGCTTCTGCTGTCTGTCTGAGGTCTCACAAGTCAGGGGCATTCAAGCATGTCGGAGGGAGTTTAAAGAACTTTAAGGGAGAGTGTGCATTTTATTTGACAAATGTGAACAGCAGTGTATACAAGTACTGATTGAATACATTTGGAAAGTAACAGTTAGTTTGCAGACTGTCCTTCCCAGCATGAGATACTGCAGGGACATGCTTGAATGCCCCCAGACATGCTTGGATGCCCTAGGCAAATGCCTAGCCTGCCTATAGCTAAGGCCGGCTCTGGTGGTGCCTGCGGCTACCTGGGACTTGGAGGATTCCAAGTTACTGGACGTAGTCAGGGCCCTGAAAAATATATGTTTCCAGAACGGCTGGAGTCAGGAAAACTGACTCGCTATTTATCCTGTATGCACCCAACAAGCTGGGTGCTCCTGCTTCTAAGCAGACTATTGCTCGCTGGATCTGTAGCACGATTCAACTTGCACATTCTGCGGCTGGACTGCCGCACCCTAAATCTGTAAAAGCCCATTCCACGAGGAAAGTGGGCTCTTCTTGGGCGGCTGCCCGAGGGGTCTCGGCTTTACAAATTTGCCGAGCTGTTACTTGGTCGGGTTCAAACACTTTTGCAAGAGTCTACAAGTTTGATACCCTGGCTGAGGAGGACCTAGAGTTTGCTCATTCGGTGCTGCAGAGTCATCCGCACTCTCCCGCCCGTTTGGGAGCTTTGGTATAATCCCCATGGTCCTTACGGAGTCCCAGCATCCACTTAGGACGTCAGAGAAAATAAGATTTTACTCACCGGTAAATCTATTTCTCGTAGTCCGTAGTGGATGCTGGGCGCCCATCCCAAGTGCGGATTGTCTGCAATACTTGTATATAGTTATTGCCTAACTAAAGGGTTATTGTTGAGCCATCTGTTGAGAGGCTCAGTTATATTTCATACTGTTAACTGGGTATAGTATCACGAGTTATACGGTGTGATTGGTGTGGCTGGTATGAGTCTTACCCGGGATTCAAAATCTTTCCTTATTGTGTCAGCTCTTCCGGGCACAGTATCCTAACTGAGGTCTGGAGGAGGGTCATAGTGGGAGGAGCCAGTGCACACCAGGTAGTCCTAAAGCTTTCTTTAGTTGTGCCCAGTCTCCTGCGGAGCCGCTATTCCCCATGGTCCTTACGGAGTCCCAGCATCCACTACGGACTACGAGAAATAGATTTACCGGTGAGTAAATTCTTATTTTTAGCATAATCCTAATTGCAGCCTAATCCTAATACCATACTAACTAATTGCAGCCTAAACGTACACTTAATTTCATCTTAATCCTAATTACAGGCTAACCCTTACCCTAATTGCAGCCTAAACCTAATTCCACAACACATGATTTGTGTTGTGGATTTGTGTTATGTTCATTGGTATAGCGCCATTCATGTGACACTACCACTCCTACTCCATAATCCTATTTCCAGGGTAACCCTAACCCAGGGACGTGCAGTCAGGGGAGGCAGTGCCTCCCCTGTGATTAATTATAAAAATAATACAAAAAAGATACTTAAGACACATATTCTGTGTCATATGAGTATCCTCTTTATTTTATTCTAATCATTGTAACTCCTTAAATGAGTTTGGGAGGCACTGATAGCAATGCCTCCCATAGACAATGGGTTTGGGAAAGAGTGGGGAGCGGGGCCAAGCACTGGGCTTTAAAAGCCCATTAAAAAAAATTCTGAAAGCGACACTTATACAAGTGCCTCGCTGATAGGGACACCACCCCCATGTCAGCGAAGCAGCTGTAATTGGACAGTGGATCCAGTGCTGGATCTGCTGTTCCATCGCCCATACGCGGCGCAACGGGCGGAAGTGGTGACGGGTCCCGGCGGTGACTGGTGGTGGAGCTGTCCCAGGCTCCCGGCTACAGCAGCGGTGGAACAAGGAGCGGTGTCCCTGAAGGCGGTAGCGGTGGGAAGTGGCGCAGACCAGCGCTCTTCCCTCTCCTTCCTCCGCCTTCCTAGCCAGCAGCAGCGCCTACACTGTCCGGACACGCAGGTGAGAGAGGGGGGCCACTGGGCTGGGTATAGCACTGATTGAGATATATATATATCTCAATCAGTGCCTCCCCAGCCTATGAACTCACTGCACGTCACTGCCCTAACCCTAATTGCAGACTAATCTTAAACCTAATTGCAGCCTAATCTTAAACCGAATTGCAGCCTAATCCTAATTCCAGGTTCACCCTAACACTAATTGCAGCCTAATCCTAATTCCAGGATAACCCTAACCATGATTACAGCCTAATCCTAATTCCAGACTAACCCTAATCCTATCTGCAGCCTAATCCTAATTCCAGACTAACCCTAATCCTATCTGCAGCCTAATCCTAATTCCAGACTAACCCTAATCCTATCTGCAGCCTAATCCTAATTCCAGACTAACCCTAACCCTATCTGCAGCCTAATCCTAATTCCAGACTAACCCTAACCCTATCTGCAGCCTAAACCTAATTGCAGTCTAATCCTAACTGCAGCCTAACCCAAACACTATTTGCATCTTAATCCTAACCCTAATTGCAGTTTATCCCTAAATTGAAATGTATCTAATTCCTAACCCTAACTTCACTCTATGCTTAACTCTAACTTCCTGGGTAGACATTTTGACTAGCCACATTCACAATGACAACATTTCAAACATGTTGACATTATGTAATTGTCGACATTTTATATATTGACATTATGAACATGCCAAATCCTGCATGTAAACATTCAGACCATGTCGGCATTATGGTATTGATATTCCGAATGTCAACATGCTATCTACATTGCTATACGACACTGTTCTTGCATGAAATCCTTCATTCTCTGCTTTCAATGAATGCCAATTGCACTGTCCTTGGGATAAAAATAATTAATGAAGTCATTACATTCACCTTGACAACATTTGTAAAGGATGAATGTGTATTCTCAAAGGTTTTTTAGCACTAAAGAAATGTAAATAATCTGTTTTATGGCTGCATGGAGACATATGATGTGCTGGTAAGATGTTTCACGTTGTTTACCCCAACACTGGAACCATACCTATTTCCCCTTTTTATCACTTTATCCACCACAGTTCTTTTTCTGTCCTTTCCCTCTTATACCTGCCTATATTTCATACTTTATACCAGTCACATTAGATTTTAGGGTAACATGTTGTATAGTAGCATTTTCAACTACAAGTCTTATTTACCAAACTTTAAATGGATTATATATTCCCATTCAGTCCAGAACATCATTTTATAATACAGTATCAGCTTCTGTTTAAAAATGCGCCTCCTGTAAGTACATATTTCTGTACACTGAGTGGCCAATGTACTAAGTGTCTTCCTAGTAGCACGTTTCATCCCCATTTGCTCCTAGAACCACATAAGTAGTCTAGGAATGGGCTCAGTAAGGAGTCAAATGTGTGCACTTGATTGTATACCCCAATGTATACAATAGTTGTATATTTTCTGATGGTAGATGTATGAATAACTTCTTCATTCTCAGTGTACGAATTCTCAGTTCATTTGATTACTAGGACAGCAACTGAATTCAGATACTGTAATTCACGATTCCTGTAAACATTCTAGGATTTTCCTAACCTTTGGAAAACGGACATTGCTCAGCTGAAAAGCCTATTCTTAAATTAATATATTACTCCATCTCAAATAAATATATTTCTCCATAAATGTACATGACACGGCCGCACTGGCACACACGCTGCCTGTAGGTGCGTTGATCCACCTTAGTATGCCGAACTGCAGCTTAGTATGTTGCCATGTATTCCTATGGGCACGTGTACTGAGACGCATGTGCGCATCCTAGTCGTGGGCACACTGGTTGCGCTTGGCTTGCCTCAAATACGGCAAGCTGCAGGCTAGATGAGCATGGCTATATCTGTATATACCTGTTAGACATACTATTCAAATATTAGCATGCAAAAGTGGTACAATTAGTATGCTCTTAGGCCCTCATTCCGAGTTGTTCGCTCGCTAGCTGCTTTTAGCAGCATTGCACACGCTAGCCGCCGCCCTCTGGGAGTGTATCTTAGCTTAGCAGAATTGCGAATGAAAGATTCGAAGATTAGCGAAAAGAAATTTCTTAGCAGTTTCTGAGTAGCTCCAGACTTACTCCTACAATCAGATCAGTTCAGTCCGTTTCGTTCCTGGTTTGACGTCACAAACACACCCAGCGTTCGGCCAGACACTCCCCCATTTCTCCAGCCACTCCCGCGTTTTTCCCTGAAACGCCTGCGTTTTTCCGCACACTCCCAGAAAACAGTCAGTTTCCGCCCAGAAACACCCACTTCCTGTCAATCACTCACTGATCAGCAGAACGATGAAAAAACGTTGGTACGCCGTGAGTAAAATACCTAACTTTTGTGTAAAATAACTAAGCACATGCGCTCTGCGAACCTTGCGCATGCGCAGTAAGCGACTAATCGCAGTATAGCGAAAATCGGCAACGAGCGAACAACTCGGAATGACCCCCTTAGTGTATGTCACAAAACACACCCAGCATTATTACACTGTGGCCACTAGTTAACAGTGATATCCTGGGACATGTACTCAGCCGTTTAAACAGACCAAGCTATATATTTCCAATATGCAGCTAGAATTACACCATTATTTCACTGGAGAGGAGTTTTACATATTCAACTAAAGATACGATACAATGAGTTGCGCATTTAGCTTTGTCTCTTATGGCACCTTTATTTTACTTTGCTGTCAGGTCAATGCTTTTTGCCCATCTGTTACCTGTGCATGTTGCGTCAGCTGTTGTCTTTCCTTTTCATTCATAGGGGTATAATCAATTGTGTGCAGGATTTTGGCTGCAAAGAATTTTGCGCACCTCATGACCAATTTTGAATTATTGTGGCTATCCATGCTCCCGATACCAACATTATTCAATATTAAAAAATGGTTGGAACATTCTTTGTGGCCAAAATCCCACAGGAAAGAAAAAAAAATAGTGGCCACAGAAAAGCAGGCGCTGACAGATAACCACAAAAGGAAAAGAGAAAAAACCCTTTGTGGCGCACTCATTCTGGAAATTCTAAATGGAAAGTGTATATTTAAAACATTATTTATTTATTAAGAGTTTCTTATATAGCACAGCATATTCCGCTGCGCTTTACAATTAGAACAACAGTAATAGAACAAAACTGGGTAAAAACAGACAGACATAGAGGTAGGAAGGCCCTGCTCGCAAGCTTATAATCTATAGGGAAATAGGCATAGATACACAAGGATAGATGCTATCTATTGCATAATGGTCCACCAGATTGCTAGGTTCTTAGGGGCAGTACCCAGAAACCCCCCCCCCCCCCACAGACAAAGTTTTCTTTTTCAGTCAGCGCAACTGTCTCCTCTACAGTTACTGCCACCCGCAGCCGCGAGCGTAGCTGCCGACAGCTCCGCAGAGAGAGCTCTATCCATGAGAGCTCTCTGCTTTGGAATACACAAAAAAGCACTACTACTCCCCCCACCCCCTTGCAGCAGCGGGCAATCGACGGCGCTTGGTGAGCGGCACTGACATACTGTACAGCAGGAGCGGGTCGGTGGAGGCCCCCTGTACAGATAGTAGACGACCGAAAGGTAACTGCTGCTCTTCCTCCCCCGGAGCCACGGGCCGTTGACTGCACTGTGTGGATGCAGTGTACTATCAAGCAGGAGGAGGGAGTCAGTGGAGGACTCCATGTTCCAGGTGCAGCTGCTGCATTAAGTGTGCGTGCGTGTCTCACACATATTATATATGTGTGTGTATGTAGTATATATATCTTTTTTGGGGGGGTTCATTAATATTCATATAAAATATTTGTGTTGGGGGTTCCTTCTATGTGATATACAGTTTATAGGCAAATTCTAAATGGCACTCCAGGCCTCAAGTAACTAACATGACTAATTTACCAACGTATCATTCGTGTAATACATCTTTTTTCAAGGATCAGCCTTGAAAAAAGATATATTCAATATCTGAAACGTCGTTAAATCAGTGTTTTGATGTTAGTTACTTGAGGCCTGGAGTGCCACTGAGAATATGCCTGTCTGGAAGGCGTCTCGTCGGATCCATTTATTTATTTATTTAATTATGTATTTTTATTTACTTATTTATTTATTTTGGGGGGGTCCATTAATGTTATATATATATATATATATATACACACACACACACACACACACACACACACACACACACACACACACACACACACACACACACAGAGTCCATCAGGAATGCACTGTGCTCACATTGCAGCACTGAAATACAATACTTGGCTGAAATGATTGGCACTCCAGCAGGTTAAAAGCATGGCAAAAATCACACGTTCTTACTTCAGCATCTGGGAGTTTAATCCACCATCAGGAAAGATACATAACATTGCTGTGCATCCTTCCTGATGATGGATTAAACTCCGAAACGTTGAAGTAAGGATGTGTGATTTGAAAAATATCATGTATGGAAACCCCCCTCTACAAATCCTGCGTTTGCCCCTGCTTAGGGGGTCATTCCGAGTTGTTCGCTAGCAGATTTTGGACGTCAGGCAAAAATCGGCATTTCTGCGCATGCCTATGCTGCGCAATGCGCATGCACGTCGTACTATTACAACGAACTATGTAGTTTCACACAAGGTCTAGCGAAGCTTTTCAGTCGCACTGCTGGCCGCAGAGTGATTGACAGGAAGGGGGCGTTTCTGGGTGTCAACTGACCATTTTCAGGGAGTGTTCGAAAAAATGCAGGCGTGCCAGGAAAAACGCAGGCGTGGCTGGGCGAACGCAGGGCGTGCTTGTGACGTCAAAACAGGAACTGAATAGTCTGAAGTGATTGCAAGCGCTGAGGTCAGGAGCTACTCTGAAACTGCACAAAAATTTTTGTAGCCGCTCAGCGATCTTTTCGTTCGCACTACTGCCAAGCTACAATACACTCCCAGTGGGAGGCGGCATAGCGTTTGCACGGCTGCTAAAACCTGCTAGCGAGCGAACAGCTCGTAATGACCACCTTAATGGGTTGTATGATGATACCCCGCAATGTTGGCCAAGTGTCAGGAGGGTGAGAGAATACAGAAAGACAAGATATGCGATGTTTTGGCACTGTACAGAGAGGATGTAATTAGATAGGGAAGCACTGAAGGTTATGTGGGTGGGTCTGGAATTTGATAGGCTTGTCTGAAGAGGTGAGTTTTCAGGGAACGTTTAAAGGTTTGGAGACTAGAGGCGAGTCTTATTGTGCGTGGGAGGGCATTCCACAGAGTGGGTGAAGCCCGGATAAAGTCCTGTAATTTTGAGTGTGAACAAATAATGCGTGTGGATGAGAGACGTAGATCTTGTGCAGAGCGGAGAGGTCGGGTAGGGAGATATTTTGAGATGAGTGAAGAGATGTATGTTGGTGCAGTTTGGTTAATAGCCTTGTATGTCAGTAAAAGTATTTTATATTTAATACGGTAGAATACCGTTTTAAATATAAAAACAATGTTTATTATTGTTTTAAAACAGGTCCCCTGAAAGACATACAACAATTATATATGAAGAAAGAAAAATTGTGTATCTTGTCACAATTATATCCTGAAATTGAATAATTTGCAGCGAGAATATTCTTATATTGTTGGTCCTAATGCGGACTGTATGACAGCGCACCCTCGTGGAAAGGTGTTAAATTATTACATCAATTAAAAAATCATTCTTTCAATTCTGCCTTAAGGTTCTCAGTACGAGCACACACTATGAGGTCAGATCTGCTGCAGGGCGCAGGACAATGTGTCCGGAGCATTGGGAGGCGGGCCGCGGCGGCAGCGTGATGTCACACGCAGCCGCAGCCACTGCGACCCAGGACACGGCCAGTAGCTCCCTGCCAGCACACAGGAGCTGCGCTGGCCGGGAGCTACTCGGCAGGTACAAAAGCATCGCCGCTGTGCGATGCTTTTGTACCTGTGCAGGTGGGGGGGGGGGGGGGTAGGACCTGACATGTGGGATGGACTCTCCCTGTGCTGGGTGTCCCCCTGCATGTCAGAGTAACTGATCATAGATGTGCTAAAGATAGCACATCTACGATCAACTCTGAATTACCCCCTCTATCCGGCAACAGTGAGATCTCCCACAGAGACTTTACCCGTCACACGCCCTAAGGGCTGGAGCCATTGCCTTTTTGTCTCTTGCTCTGAGACAGGTCGCCCATCGATCCGGCGACGCACAGCAGTATATATTTCCCAACCCTTGCCACAGATGCTGCTTCATTCAGCTGGCACACATCATCCACGGCACGGCTTAGGGACTGCTACTACCTAGTGGGCAAGATTATATCTCCTGCCGATTCTCCACTAGACAAACTATATACGGATTATCCATTATTACTGCGGTGCATTCGATGGATCAGTATTTCAAAGTCTCCAAGTGTAGATAAACATCCAGCGCTACTTATTATCACACTGTTTCCATCGTAGCCCTTATTAATGGTGACTACAACCATATAAAGAACTCCATAGTCCTTGTGTCATCCATTACTTTTTAAGCCACATGGTTATTTAATTGTAATTTATACGTGTGCAATTGTTCAGATTTCTTTTGTGATGTAATTAACATTTTTCATAAATATTGTTTACACCTATTCAGAGCTCCCACATAACTGTGCTCATACCTTCCCAGTCTATCATCTTTCTGGGTTTTTTGATAAATACTCCTTCTTTATCAATTACAGTTCCTCCAGACAAGTGGAGGGACATTCAAGACTATGTATCTCAAACCCTCGAGTACTGATTCTCAATGAGGGATGTGGCCAGGTTATAGGGAAGATGAGATCCTTAGATCCAGGTTTTCTCCATGCTCCTCTCATATGCAGACATTCTCAGATCCTTCTCTCAGCTCTCCTTCATCAGGGTTGGGTTTGGACAGACATAATCCAGCTGTTGCTAGATGGCAAGCCTCCTGACGCACAAAAACTAGTTTGCAGGAATCTATCATCTTTTCTAGGTAATAGGATTGCCATCTAGCAACAGCTCCCACCGTACACCTTGCTAGGTCTGTTGGTTGTGCTCGATAACCAGAGACGTGTTGTACCTAAGATTGCGTAAAGGTATTTTCTTGCCTAGACCCCATGTCCACGATACTTTTCCAAGTAGGACATTAATACTTTTCTAAACTTCTTATCCACTATTCCTTCCACCGCCAACATCTCAGTGAGGTAAATGGCTCAGGAGGCACTGGCTAGTACCAGAGCCAGATTTACACACAATGGGCGGTATTCAATTATTTTCACCCCCTTCCACACCTGTTCTGTTTCTGCCCTCGGGGACGTGGTATTATCATTTCAGCTGGCTACCCCAGCGTAGCGAGGCACCCAACCTTTTACACAGCTAAAACTGATTACTATGGGCACAATATGAACGATAACGGGGATCAGTTTAGAAAGGAGATTGGGCGTGATACTGTATATCATTTGAATGCGGACCATTATATGAGCCCAAGGGCTCATATGGGCATTATACACAGTTGCAACAGTACATACTGCTGGAATTTTGGTGTATTTTGATCAGAAATGTGCGGAAAAGATAGAGCATAGATTCCTGCAAACTAGTGTTTACTAGAGATGAGCGGGTTCGGTTTCTTTGAATCCGAACCCGCACGAACTTCACTTTTTTTTTCACGGGTCCGAGCGACTCGGATCTTCCCGCCTTGCTCGGTTAACCCGAGCGCGCCCGAACGTCATCATGACGCTGTCGGATTCTTGCGAGACTCGGATTCTATATAAGGAGCCGCGCGTCGCCGCCATTTTCACACGTGCATTGAGATTGATAGGGAGAGGACGTGGCTGGCGTCCTCTCCATTTAGATTAGATTTAGAAGAGAGAGAGAGAGAGAGATTGCTGTGATACTGTAGATTAGAAGAGAGTGCAGAGTGCAGACAGAGTTTAGTGACTGACGACCACAGTGACCAGTGACCACCAGAGACAGTGCAGTTGTTTGTTTTATTTAATATATCCGTTCTCTGCCTGAAAAAAACGATACACAGTCACACAGTGACTCAGTCTGTGTGCACTGCTCAGCCCAGTGTGCTGCACATCAATGTATTGTATATAAAGCTTATAATTGTGGGGGAGACTGGGGAGCACTGCAGGTTGTTATAGCAGGAGCCAGGAGTACATGATAAATAATATTATATTAAAATTAAACAGTGCACACTTTTGCTGCAGGAGTGCCACTGCCAGTGTGACTAGTGGTGACCAGTGCCTGACCACCAGTATATTAGTAGTATTGTATACTATCTCTTTATCAACCAGTCTATATTAGCAGCAGACACAGTACAGTGCGGTAGTTCACGGCTGTGGCTACCTCTGTGTCGGCACTCGGCAGGCAGTCCGTCCATCCATAATTGTATTATATACCACCTAACCGTGGTTTTTTTTTTCTTTCTTTATACCGTCGTCATAGTCATACTAGTTGTTACGAGTATACTACTATCTCTTTATCAACCAGTGTACAGTGCGGTAGTTCACGGCTGTGGCTACCTCTGTGTCGGAACTCGGCAGGCAGTCCGTCCATCCATAATTGTATTATAATATATACCACCTAACCGTGGTTTTTTTTTCGTTCTTTATACCGTCGTCATACTAGTTGTTACGAGTATACTACTATCTCTTTATCAACCAGTGTACAGTGCGGTAGTTCACGGCTGTGGCTACCTCTGTGTCGGAACTCGGCAGGCAGTCCGTCCATCCATAATTGTATTATAATATATACCACCTAACCGTGGTTTTTTTCTCGTTCTTTATACCGTCGTCATACTAGTTGTTACGAGTATACTACTATCTCTTTATCAACCAGTGTACAGTGCGGTAGTTCACGGCTGTGGCTACCTCTGTGTCGGCACTCGGCAGGCAGTCCGTCCAACCATAATTGTATTATATACCACCTAACCGTGGTTTTTTTTTCATTCTTTATACCGTCGTCATACTAGTTGTTACGAGTATACTACTATCTCTTTATCAACCAGTGTACAGTGCGGTAGTTCACGGCTGTGGCTACCTCTGTGTCGGCACTCGGCAGGCAGTCCGTCCAACCATAATTGTATTATATACCACCTAACCGTGGTTTTTTTTTCATTCTTTATACCGTTGTCATACTAGTTGTTACGAGTATACTACTATCTCTTTATCAACCAGTGTACAGTGCGGTAGTTCACGGCTGTGGCTACCTCTGTGTCGGCACTCGGCAGCCCGTCCATAATTGTATATACCAGTGACCTAACCGTGGTTTTTTTTTCTTTCTTTACACATACATACTAGTTACGAGTATACTATCTCTTTATCAACCAGTCTATATATTAGCAGCAGACACAGTACAGTGCGGTAGTTCACGGCTGTGGCTACCTCTGTGTCGGCACTCGGCAGCCCGTCCATAATTGTATATACCACCTAACCGTGGTTTTTTTTTCTTTCTTTATACATACATACTAGTTACGAGTATACTATCTCTTTATCAACCAGTCTATATATTAGCAGCAGACACAGTACAGTGCGGTAGTTCACGGCTGTGGCTACCTCTGTGTCGGCACTCCGCAGCCCGTCCATAATTGTATATACCAGTGACCTAACCGTGGTTTTTTTTTCTTTCTTTATACATACATACTAGTTACGAGTATACTATCTCTTTATCAACCAGTCTATATATTAGCAGCAGACACAGTACAGTGCGGTAGTTCACGGCTGTGGCTACCTCTGTGTCGGCACTCGGCAGCCCGTCCATAATTGTATATACCAGTGACCTAACCGTGGTTTTTTTTTCTTTCTTTATACATACATACTAGTTACGAGTATACTATCTCTTTATCAACCAGTCTATATATTAGCAGCAGACACAGTACAGTGCGGTAGTTCACGGCTGTGGCTACCTCTGTGTCGGCACTCGGCAGCCCGTCCATAATTGTATATACCAGTGACCTAACCGTGGTTTTTTTTTCTTTCTTTATACATACATACTAGTTACGAGTATACTATCTCTTTATCAACCAGTCTATATATTAGCAGCAGACACAGTACAGTGCGGTAGTTCACGGCTGTGGCTACCTCTGTGTCGGCACTCGGCAGCCCGTCCATAATTGTATATACCAGTGACCTAACCGTGGTTTTTTTTTCTTTCTTTATACATACATACTAGTTACGAGTATACTATCTCTTTATCAACCAGTCTATATATTAGCAGCAGACACAGTACAGTGCGGTAGTTCACGGCTGTGGCTACCTCTGTGTCGGCACTCGGCAGCCCGTCCATAATTGTATACTAGTATCCAATCCATCCATCTGCATTGTTTACCTGAGGTGCCTTTTAGTTGTGCCTATTAAAATATGGAGAACAAAAATGTTGAGGTTCCAAAATTAGGGAAAGATCAAGATCCACTTCCACCTCGTGCTGAAGCTGCTGCCACTAGTCATGGCCGAGACGATGAAATGCCAGCAACGTCGTCTGCCAAGGCCGATGCCCAATGGCATAGTACAGAGCATGTCAAAACCAAAACACCAAATATCAGTAAAAAAAGGACTCCAAAACCTAAAATAAAATTGTCGGAGGAGAAGCGTAAACTTGCCAATATGCCATTTACCACACGGAGTGGCAAGGAACGGCTGAGGCCCTGGCCTATGTTCATGGCTAGTGGTTCAGCTTCACATGAGGATGGAAGCACTCAGCCTCTCGCTAGAAAACTGAAAAGACTCAAGCTGGCAAAAGCACCGCAAAGAACTGTGCGTTCTTTGAAATCCCAAATCCACAAGGAGAGTCCAATTGTGTCGGTTGCGATGCCTGACCTTCCCAACACTGGACGTGAAGAGCATGCGCCTTCCACCATTTGCACGCCCCCTGCAAGTGCTGGAAGGAGCACCCGCAGTCCAGTTCCTGATAGTCAGATTGAAGATGTCAGTGTTGAAGTACACCAGGATGAGGAGGATATGGGTGTTGCTGGCGCTGGGGAGGAAATTGACCAGGAGGATTCTGATGGTGAGGTGGTTTGTTTAAGTCAGGCACCCGGGGAGACACCTGTTGTCCGTGGGAGGAATATGGCCGTTGACATGCCAGGTGAAAATACCAAAAAAATCAGCTCTTCGGTGTGGAGGTATTTCACCAGAAATGCGGACAACAGGTGTCAAGCCGTGTGTTCCCTTTGTCAAGCTGTAATAAGTAGGGGTAAGGACGTTAACCACCTCGGAACATCCTCCCTTATACGTCACCTGCAGCGCATTCATAATAAGTCAGTGACAAGTTCAAAAACTTTGGGTGACAGCGGAAGCAGTCCACTGACCAGTAAATCCCTTCCTCTTGTAACCAAGCTCACGCAAACCACCCCACCAACTCCCTCAGTGTCAATTTCCTCCTTCCCCAGGAATGCCAATAGTCCTGCAGGCCATGTCACTGGCAAGTCTGACGAGTCCTCTCCTGCCTGGGATTCCTCCGATGCATCCTTGCGTGTAACGCCTACTGCTGCTGGCGCTGCTGTTGTTGCCGCTGGGAGTCGATGGTCATCCCAGAGGGGAAGTCGTAAGCCCACTTGTACTACTTCCAGTAAGCAATTGACTGTTCAACAGTCCTTTGCGAGGAAGATGAAATATCACAGCAGTCATCCTACTGCAAAGCGGATAACTGAGTCCTTGACAACTATGTTGGTGTTAGACGTGCGTCCGGTATCCGCCGTTAGTTCACAGGGAACTAGACAATTTATTGAGGCAGTGTGCCCCCGTTACCAAATACCATCTAGGTTCCACTTCTCTAGGCAGGCGATACCGAGAATGTACACGGACGTCAGAAAAAGACTCACCAGTCTCCTAAAAAATGCAGTTGTACCCAATGTCCACTTAACCACGGACATGTGGACAAGTGGAGCAGGGCAGGGTCAGGACTATATGACTGTGACAGCCCACTGGGTAGATGTATGGACTCCCGCCGCAAGAACAGCAGCGGCGGCACCAGTAGCAGCATCTCGCAAATGCCAACTCTTTCCTAGGCAGGCTACGCTTTGTATCACCGCTTTCCAGAATACGCACACAGCTGAAAACCTCTTACGGCAACTGAGGAAGATCATCGCGGAATGGCTTACCCCAATTGGACTCTCCTGTGGATTTGTGGCATCGGACAACGCCAGCAATATTGTGTGTGCATTAAATATGGGCAAATTCCAGCACGTCCCATGTTTTGCACATACCTTGAATTTGGTGGTGCAGAATTTTTTAAAAAACGACAGGGGCGTGCAAGAGATGCTGTCGGTGGCCAGAAAAATTGCGGGACACTTTCGGCGTACAGGCACCACGTACAGAAGACTGGAGCACCACCAAAAACTACTGAACCTGCCCTGCCATCATCTGAAGCAAGAAGTGGTAACGAGGTGGAATTCAACCCTCTATATGCTTCAGAGGTTGGAGGAGCAGCAAAAGGCCATTCAAGCCTATACAATTGAGCACGATATAGGAGATGGAATGCACCTGTCTCAAGTGCAGTGGAGAATGATTTCAACGTTGTGCAAGGTTCTGATGCCCTTTGAACTTGCCACACGTGAAGTCAGTTCAGACACTGCCAGCCTGAGTCAGGTCATTCCCCTCATCAGGCTTTTGCAGAAGAAGCTGGAGGCATTGAAGAAGGAGCTAAAAGGGAGCGATTCCGCTAGGCATGTGGGACTTGTGGATGCAGCCCTTAATTCGCTTAACAAGGATTCACGGGTGGTCAATCTGTTGAAATCAGAGCACTACATTTTGGCCACCGTGCTCGATCCTAGATTTAAAGCCTACCTTGGATCTCTCTTTCCGGCAGACACAGGTCTGCTGGGGTTGAAAGACCTGCTGGTGACAAAATTGTCAAGTCAAGCGGAACGCGACCTGTCAACATCTCCTCCTTCACATTCTCCCGCAACTGGGGGTGCGAGGAAAAGGCTCAGAATTCCGAGCCCACCCGCTGGCGGTGATGCAGGGCAGTCTGGAGCGACTGCTGATGCTGACATCTGGTCCGGACTGAAGGACCTGACAACGATTACGGACATGTCGTCTACTGTCACTGCATATGATTCTCTCAACATTGATAGAATGGTGGAGGATTATATGAGTGACCGCATCCAAGTAGGCACGTCACACAGTCCGTACTTATACTGGCAGGAAAAAGAGGCAATTTGGAGGCCCTTGCACAAACTGGCTTTATTCTACCTAAGTTGCCCTCCCACAAGTGTGTACTCCGAAAGAGTGTTTAGTGCCGCCGCTCACCTTGTCAGCAATCGGCGTACGAGGTTACATCCAGAAAATGTGGAGAAGATGATGTTCATTAAAATGAATTATAATCAATTCCTCCGCGGAGACATTGACCAGCAGCAATTGCCTCCACAAAGTACACAGGGAGCTGAGATGGTGGATTCCAGTGGGGACGAATTGATAATCTGTGAGGAGGGGGATGTACACGGTGATATATCGGAGGGTGAAGATGAGGTGGACATCTTGCCTCTGTAGAGCCAGTTTGTGCAAGGAGAGATTAATTGCTTCTTTTTTGGGGGGGGTCCAAACCAACCCGTCATATCAGTCACAGTCGTGTGGCAGACCCTGTCACTGAAATGATGGGTTGGTTAAAGTGTGCATGTCCTGTTTTGTTTATACAACATAAGGGTGGGTGGGAGGGCCCAAGGATAATTCCATCTTGCACCTCTTTTTTCTTTTCTTTTTCTTTGCATCATGTGCTGATTGGGGAGGGTTTTTTGGAAGGGACATCCTGCGTGACACTGCAGTGCCACTCCTAAATGGGCCCGGTGTTTGTGTCGGCCACTAGGGTCGCTAATCTTACTCACACAGTCAGCTACCTCATTGCGCCTCTTTTTTTCTTTGCGTCATGTGCTGTTTGGGGAGGGTTTTTTGGAAGGGACATCCTGCGTGACACTGCAGTGCCACTCCTAGATGGGCCCGGTGTTTGTGTCGGCCACTAGGGTCGCTAATCTTACTCACACAGCTACCTCATTGCGCCTCTTTTTTTCTTTGCGTCATGTGCTGTTTGGGGAGGGTTTTTTGGAAGGGACATCCTGCGTGACACTGCAGTGCCACTCCTAGATGGGCCCGGTGTTTGTGTCGGCCACTAGGGTCGCTAATCTTACTCACACAGTCAGCTACCTCATTGCGCCTCTTTTTTTCTTTGCGTCATGTGCTGTTTGGGGAGGGTTTTTTGGAAGGGCCATCCTGCGTGACACTGCAGTGCCACTCCTAGATGGGCCCGGTGTTTGTGTCGGCCACTAGGGTCGCTAATCTTACTCACACAGTCAGCTACCTCATTGCGCCTCTTTTTTTCTTTGCGTCATGTGCTGTTTGGGGAGGGTTTTTTGGAAGGGCCATCCTGCGTGACACTGCAGTGCCACTCCTAGATGGGCCCGGTGTTTGTGTCGGCCACTAGGGTCGCTAATCTTACTCACACAGCTACCTCATTGCGCCTCTTTTTTTCTTTGCGTCATGTGCTGTTTGGGGAGGGTTTTTTGGAAGGGACATCCTGCGTGACACTGCAGTGCCACTCCTAGATGGGCCCGGTGTTTGTGTCGGCCACTAGGGTCGCTTATCTTACTCACACAGCGACCTCGGTGCAAATTTTAGGACTAAAAATAATATTGTGAGGTGTGAGGTATTCAGAATAGACTGAAAATGAGTGTAAATTATGGTTTTTGAGGTTAATAATACTTTGGGATCAAAATGACCCCCAAATTCTATGATTTAAGCTGTTTTTTAGTGTTTTTGGAAAAAAACACCCGAATCCAAAACACACCCGAATCCGACAAAAATAATTCGGTGAGGTTTTGCCAAAACGCGTTCGAACCCAAAACACGGCCGCGGAACCGAACCCAAAACCAAAACACAAAACCCGAAAAATTTCAGGCGCTCATCTCTAGTGTTTACCACTGTAGACAGCGATTAGAATTATATTTTTGTGTTTGGCCAAGCTTAACATAAAGCTTAACATTAACACTATGAGAAAATCCCAAAAGTGTTGTCTGATGCACTTAATGTCATTTAAATCTTCTCTCTTGCCAGCCCTCCTTAAATTGCAAACATACAGTGTAATTTACATATGTAATCAGAGCCACAGCTGATGGGAGTATAATGCAGATTTTGGTTGATGTAAAGAGGTAGAAGTACCTAATTTTGAACAGGTGTTACATTTACACCTGGCCAACAATATAGCTATGTAAGGGGTGCAGTGCTGTGCAAGGCATATCATTTATGGTTTTGGATTAAGTACGCAGATACTGGGAATCTCTATTTTCGCACCATAATTTACAACTAAATTACAAGGAAGCTCTTTTCAGATGAAGCTTCAAATTACTATTAAAGCATACTTGCCTACTTGACCCTCTCCATGAGGGAGAAAAATGCTCTGTTCCTGGACTTTCCTGGTAATGTATGATTGCCATAACCTGTGGTGAGCTAGTCAATTGATAAGAAAGGTGTTTCACCACAGGTGCTGGCAATCATACATTACCAGGAAAGTCCAGGAACAGAGCATTTTTCTCCCTCATGGAGAGGGTCAGGTAGGCAAGTATGTATTAGAGGGGTTAGGTCTATTTTACACTATTGCCCCCTCTTTTCCCATTGGCATGCTTGTGTTATTATGTTACTTAAGGGCTTATTTACCAATATTGGAGAATAGCCCCCATCAATTTATGGCCCAATTTAAAAAAGTAAGTAAAATGATACTGTGGTAATTCATCAATTTTGCAGAGCCAGGACAGTGAATTCTAGTTGTCCATCACACCTGGCAAATGACTTTGCAGTTCTACTTCAGTCTGAGCATGTTCCGAACCAAGAGTCTACCTTCAGCGCAAGTTCACATCAGACTCTGGCCATACACTGCAATTTAACCCCTGAACCCCCTCTACCCTGTGCAGCAAGCACTGCTCTTGAAATTCAGCTAAAAAACTAAATAAAAAAAACAGCTGGAGTTCTGTTAAAATGAGGAGGTCAAAGAATATTACAGTTCTTTTTGCTGGGGGTCTGTCTTTGCTGTGTCAATGGCTGCTACACACGTGGAGGTGGGGAGGGGATTGGGGGAAATCCGGAATGGTCCGAACTCCGGAACCTCGGAACAGCTCTCCGCAGTGACATCTGCTGATGTGGAGCTCTCTGAACGCTTCTCCCTGCACCGTTTGCTGTGTGACAGCTGTCACATACACAGGGACATGTGCTGCTGCAGAGGTTGCTACTGGGTGCTGGTACGGTATGACGTCTTTCACCCAATCCCGAAGTGGAGGAGCGTGCAGCCTGTCTGGATCAGAAGAGCTCTCTCTTCCCTGTGCAATCACCTCACCTGCGGACATTTTAATAATAAGAAACCTGCTTACTGCAGTTTTCACATGGTTTTCCATCAGCTGCCCTTCATTTCCTTAACACTTATAGCTGGAGCGATGGCATTTATCTTATCTTTGATTCACATCCACATTACTGTTTTTGCAGTTGCTGTCATGCATTGTGAGACTTGCTGAGCGATCTCCAGTAGATATTATACATATATTTTTAGTTTACCTCTTACTTGCTGAAATGAAGTTGCATTTGATGCAATCTGTGTGTCTGGCTCAGCGCCATAACTACGTGTGTGCCAGGTGTGCCTGGCACACAGCGCAGTTGCCCTGAGGGCGCAACGTTCAGTGGCTTGTAATGAGTCAAATTGACTATGTGCGCCGCGCTGGAGGACAGCAGCAGCGCCGGAGGCAGGGGAGGAGGAGGAGGAAGGGGGACTGGAGCCGCAGCAGCGCTATGTAATTGGTAGTAGTGCCGCTGCAGCAGTCCCCTCTCTTTCCGCATTGGCTGCCCGGTGCTGCTGTGAATGCTGGAATGCGCTTCCCTCATCCCAGCATTCACAGCAGCGCCGGGCAGCCAATGCGGAAGGAGAGGGGACTGTTGCAGCGGCGCTACTACCAATTACATAGCGCTGCTGCGGCTTCAGTCCCCCTCCCTCCTCCTCCTTTCCCCCTGCCCGGGATCTGCCAGCACAGAGGAGCCTGACTGCCAGCGGGGAAAGATGGTATCTATCTATCTATCTATCTATCTATCTATCTATCTATCTATCTATCTCTATCTATTCTGTCTGCCACAATGTGTAAAAAGGGGGACTGGCTGCCGTCATGTGTAAAAAGGGGGATGCTGTCTGCCGTAATGTGTAAAAAGGAAGACGCTGTATGCCGCCCGTAATATGTAAAAAGCGGGACGCTGTCTGCCGTAATGTGTAAAAAGGGGGACGCTGGCTGCCATCATGTGTAAAAAGGGGACGCTGTCTGCCATAATGTGTAAAAAGGGGGCGCTGTCTGCCGTAATGTGTAAAAAGGGGACGCTGTCTGCCATAATATGTAAAAAGAGGGACGCTATCTGCCATAATGTGTAAAAAGGGGGACGCTGTCTGCCGTAATATGTAAAAAGGGGGACGCTGTCTGCCATAATGTGTAAAAAGGGGGGCGCTGTCTGCCATAATGTGTAAAAAGGGGGCGCTGTCTGCCGTAATGTGTAAAAAGGGGACGCTATCTGCCATAATGTGTAAAAAGGGAGACGCTGTCTGCCGTAATATGTAAAAAGGGGGACGCTGTCTGCCATAATGTGTAAAAAGGGGGGCGCTGTCTGCCATAATGTGTAAAAAGGGGGCGCTGTCTGCCGTAATGTGTAAAAAGGGGACGCTATCTGCCGTAATGTGTAAAAAGGGGGACGCTGTCTGCCGTAATATGTAAAAAGGGGGACGCTGTCTGCCGTAATGTGTAAAAAGGGACGCTGTCTGCCGTAATGTGTAAAAAGGGGGACGCTGTCTGCCGTAATGTGTAAAAAGGGGATGCTGTCTGCCATAATGTGTAAAAAGGGCACGCTGTCTGCCGTAATGTGTAAAAAGGAGGCGCTGTCTGACGTAATGTGTAAAAAGGGGACGCTGTCTGCCGTAATGTGTAAAAAGGGGGACTGGCTGCCGTAATGTGTAAAAAGGGGGACTGGCTGCCGTAATGTGTAAAAGGGGCTCTACCTGGTGTAGTGGCGCTACTCTGCAGCGTAATTTGAATAATGGAGACTACTGTGCACTGTAGTATGAATTGGTATTATTTTGTGGCCACGCCCCTTCCCCGTGAAGCCACGCCCCTATATATATATTTTTTATCTTGCATTGGGGGGGGGGCGCGCCAATGCCATTTCTTGCACACAGCGCTAAAATGCCTAGTTACGGCACTGGCCTGGCTATTCTGCAATAATGAACCAATTTTCTTTCAACATGCTTGTGACTAACTGAGTATAAAAATGCATGTTTAGTTGCGTCTGGTCTACCACATCAGCATCATATGGATGATGCAGTTACTGGTATAGACACAAAACACAGAGTGACTGCACAAATACAGTATGTAGTGATGCACACCCATGTGATGCACATTATCCAATCACATTGATCGTTTTTTTTACATGGAAAACTTTTTAAAAATGAAATTTTTCGACAAGGAATTACTCATCCTTGTCACATTTATTTATTTATTAACAGTTTCTTATATAGTGCAGCAAGTTCCGTTGCGCTTTACAATTGGAAATAACAATTATATAACAAAACTGGGTAATAACAAACAGTCATAGAGGTAGGAAGGCCCTGCTTGCAAGCATACAATCTGACAACCACAGTGCAATGAGCGTGACAACTCCAGTCCAGTCAACAAAGAAAAGCAATGAAGTGTATTGGGAACATATATATATATATCCCACACCTATTATTCTGCACTTTGCAGAATATCACCACAAAAATTACTTAGAATTATTAGTCCAATTAATCTAATTCAAACTTCTAATTCACTTGTTGATTATTGGGGGGAGGGGTGTCCAGGGGGTTCTGAAGCAAGCCTGACATTTTAACCTTAAAATAATGACAGACATGCATGTGCAGAAGGACTCCCGGGTCATAATCCCAGAAGTCCCCTCATCGCAAAGGTTAGCTCCTAGTCATTACTAACGCTGCTATACATGCGATCAGTGGTGGGATGTATCCATAGGCATGCGCAGTTCATTTTATTAGGGGGTGCATTGCTGGAGGGGCGTGTCTAGCACGGCATTTTGAGCGTTTCTAGCACTGCTTTTTGGACGTGTCTAACACCGCCCAGGCACATGTCTAGCACTAGTTTACATTCTCTCAATAAAATCACATAGCTTAATCTAATTTCTCACAAGTTTCTAATAATACAGTAGATATTATACACCCCAAAGACATAAAATGAAACATAATGGTGCGACCACCGGCCGGTACTGAGATGAGCCAAACTCACATTACACCACAGAGTATGAGCGAAACTCACATTACCCCACACAGTATGAGCCAAACTCACATTACCCCGCACAGTACGAGCCAAATTCACATTACCCAACACAGTATGAGCCAAAAGTCACATTACCCCACACAGTATGAGCCAAACTTCACATTACCCAACACAGTATGAGCCAAACTCACATTACCCAACACAGTATGAGTCAAAATTCACATTGCCCAACACAGTATGAGCCAAATTCACATTACCCAACACAGTATGAGCCAAACTCACATTACCCCACACAGTGTGAGCCAAACTCACATTACCCCACACAGTATGAGCCAAACTCACATTACCCCACACAGTACGAGCCAAACTCACATTACCCCACACAGTACGAGCCAAACTCACATTACCCCACACAGTACGAGCCAAACTCACATTACCCCACACAGTATGAGCCAAACTCACATTACCCAACACAGTATGAACCAAATTAACATTACCCCACACAGTATGAGCCAAACTCACATTACCCAACACAGTATGAGCCAAACTCACATTACCCGGCACAATATGAGCCAAATTCACATTAACCCACACAGTATGAACCAAATTCACATTACCCAACACAGTATGAGCCAAATTCACATTACCCCACACAGTATGAGCCAAACTCACATTACCCCACACAGTATGAGCCAAACTCACATTACCCCACACAGTATGAGCCAAACTCACATTACCCCACACAATATGATCCAAATTCACATTACCCCACACAGTATGAGCCAAACTCACATTACCCCATACCGTATGAGCCAAATCACATTATGCCATGCAGTATGAGCCATATTCATATTACGCCATACAGCGTGAGCCAAATTCACATTATGCCACACAGTATGAGCCAAATTCACATTACTCCACACAGTATGAGCCAAGCTCACATTACCCTACACAGTATGAGCCAAACTCACATTACCCCGCACAGTATGAGCCAAATTCACATTACCCCACACAGTATGAGCCAAACTCACATTACCCCACACAGTATGAGCCAAACTCACATTACCCAACACAGTATGAGGCAAACTCACATTACCCGGCACAATATGAGCCAAATTCACATTACCCCACACAGTATGAGCCAAATTCACATTACCCCACACAGTATGAGCCAAACTCACATTACCCCACACAGTATGAGCCAAACTCACATTAGCCCACACAGTATGAGCCAAACTCACATTACCCCACACAATATGATCCAAATTCACATTACCCCACACAGTATGAGCCAAACTCACATTACCCCATACCGTATGAGCCAAATCACATTATGCCATGCAGTATGAGCCATATTCATATTACGCCATACAGCGTGAGCCAAATTCACATAATGCCACACAGTATGAGCCAAATTCATATTACTCCACACAGTATGAGCCAAGCTCACATTACCCTACACAGTATGAGCCAAACTCACATTACCCCGCACAGTATGAGCCAAATTCACATTACGCCACATAGTATGAGCCAAATTCACATTGCCCCACACAGTATGAGCCAAATTGACATTACGCCACACAGTATGAGCCAAATTCACATTACTCCACACAGTATGAGCAAAATTCACATTACCCCACACAGTATTTATTTATTAGCAGTTTCTTATATAGCATATTCCACTGCGCTTTTCAATTAGAAAAACAGTTATAGAACAAAACTGGGCAAAGACAGACAGACATAGAGGTAGGAAGACCCTGCTCGCAAGCTTACAATCTATAGGGAAATAGGCATTGATACACAAGGATAGATGCTACCTATTGTATAATGGTCCACCAGATTGCTAGGTTCTCTTCTTATGTGTTTTTTTTGTCATGCTTGACCATTGGTCTAATTGCAGCATGCCATGTCGGGGTGCAGGGGTGGCTTTAGTGGACTTTGGGGTGTTTGGGTGGGGTTTTATGTGTGCTGGTGTATTTTTAAATGTTTTCTACTGGAATTTTTGTAGCATGCATGGTAGCGTGGACTTTAGTGTACTTGGGTGTTTAGCTGCTGTTTTTGTATTTTTTAAATGTGTGGGTTTTTTTGGTATTTAAATTTGAGGTGCCTGGTGGGTCTGTGTTATATTTTTGTGGTGTTTGGTTGTGTTTTGGGATACATATGTTTATTTTTTATTTTTTTTGTAAATTTATTGAAAACAGGAATGTCCATGTCCAGGGAAAAGCTTCCCCACGCCCCCCTTCCCCCCACTCCTCAGAAGACTCACTGGACAGCGACGAGAAGTGGGCCCCGACCCAGGAGGAGGAGATGGCTGACCAGCCAAGGTCATCCAGCGAGCAGCCAAGGTGATCAAGGGACCAAGGCCGTAGGAGGAAAAAGAAAAGGCGAGACAGGTAATTATAAGTTACTTTTTGCACCTGCAGCCACACTAGCATACACCTTACCACACCCACGGGCCACTTTGCGCACTGCCAGGAACACTGACACACCCTGAGGCACACCAACAGGTCATTGTTATTGTATTAATTGTGTGTAATGTATTTTCCTAAAAGCCAACAAGCCAGCCAGAGGATCAGTCAGACGAGGAAGCCTTTGGAGAAGAAACAGGGCGGAAGATTCCGCATGGACCCCGGTCAGTGTCGGACTGGAGCATGAAGGGCCCACCGGCGGTATGCAGTGGTAGGGGCCCATGATTAAAGGTGTGGCCAGGCTACAAAGGAGGTGTGGCCAATCACCACAGAGGTTTGGATAACCATTATAGAGTACCTGGTCTGGACTCCTTGATAATTTATATAGTAATTGATGCTAGTGCATGCATGATAATGTGCCAGATTAATGACAGCAATGTACTGTAGAGAATACATCAAAATCCTGTGCAGTATAAGGTAACATATGTATAATATATAATTCAAGTGCACAATCTAGAACCTGATCCCTAGAGAAGGAGGGCCCCCCAGGCAGTGGGGCCTACCGGTGGTTTCCCCTGTGGGCCAGTCTGAGCCTGACCCCGGTACACCAAGGCAGAAAACTGTGTCCTAGTGGATGGCGTCGACCGGTCCTACAACGTTCTGTACGGACCAAAGGCACAGACAACAGCAGCAAAGGCAAAATGCGGATCAAGTCACTGCAGTATCTGGAAACCGTCGGGACACCAGAAACTGTATGAAGCGTTACTGCCGTAGATAGACCAAGAAAAAGATGGGGATTCAGCGCAGACACAAGACAACAACCGGAGGTGGTCCGACTTTGAATTTAAAGTGGCTGCCCTGGGAGGAAGTCATCAAAAGGCGCATGAACCCTGTCATGGTCCAAGGAGTTCCAGGCAGAGTGGACTCCACCCGCCCTGCTGGCTTTCCCAAGGAGGAAGAACCGCCCAGAAGACAGAAGATGACAGGAGCCCAGCTGTCCAAAAGGAGGCGTGATGGTAAGAATTCATTCAAATGTGCTGTGCTTAATTATTATTCATTTTCTTTGCTAAAGTGTGTTTCTCCTTCCCCCTAGACACGCCTGCCCAGAGGACATCACCTGCGCGCAGGACATCTCCAGCGTGCAGACCATCACCTGTGCGCCGGACATCACCAGCGTGCAGACCATCACCAGCACGCTGGATATCACCAGCGCACGGACCATCACCTGCGCGCCGGAAATCACAGGCGCGCAGACCATCACCTGCGCGCTGGACATCACCAGCGTGCCGACCATCACCTGCGCGCTGAACATCACCAGTGCGCAGACCATCACCTGTGCACCAAACATTAGCAGTACGTAGGGCATCACCAGCTCGGGACCAATCCCCCAGGAGCTCAGAGACTGTGACACAAGGGCCTCAAGAATCAGAAAGCGTGACTCTTTATACTGTGGACCCATCACCCGACCTGTTTGAGTCCTCAGGATTCACGCATGAGACTTTTCAAGGGTTTGATGCTAGCCGTGCCGACGCGTCAATCCCAAGCCAAGAAATGTCTCAAGATTTGAGGCCGGAGAAGCTCCTGGAGCATCGGCACCACAGGATGCAGAAGGTTAATATATGAGTCCATTGTGAGCTTTTCCATATTTTCTAATATTATTAACTAACTGTTTTTTATTTTTTATTTATACTTTTGTAAACAGATGTGCCATAGACCAGCAGCAGATTAGCATCAGGGATTGGTCCCTACTTCAGGCCGGATCTGTTACAGGAATAGTCTGATGACGAGGTGGATGTGCAGCAGCCCCCAGTTTCTACACCCCTGTGTAAGTAGATAAATATAACTTTTTTAAGAAACTGAAAAGTTTGTGATCCTTCAAACATATGTGGGATTGGACTTCTAATTTTTTTTTACAATTTCTTCAGCTGTACAAGTGCAATTGGTTAGAGACATTCAGCAAGGGGAGGATCCCTCAAGAGTTCAGAGGGTAGACAACCTGGCATCAGAGATGCAACAGTGCCAGGACAGTTTTCGGGATGTCGTCAACACCAGACTGGAGGCCATTGAGAAGTCAATGGAGAAGATGGCCTACAATATGGTTGCAATGCAACAGACCATGGCCAACAGCATGGCTGAAATGACAAAGACCAGGCACGAAGAAAACAGGGCAATTCTGGACGTCCTCCACGTTCTGGTGACATCCATCAACAAGCTGGTGGAGAACACGGCATGTGAGTCACAAAGCCTCCAGAACATGTCGGAGAGCTATCAACAGACAGCTTCCAACTCACAGCTCATCACAACGGTTCTCCAGTTGATCTACGACAAACTCCCAGGGACAGGTCAACAATATGTCATTCAACCACCACCTCCGCCACTACCAGCCACACTGACACCTCCTGCCCTTGCTCTACCACAACCCTGGTACGGACAGTCACAGCAGTACCAAGGGTATGAAGGGATGTACCCCGTCTACCAGATGACTCCACCACCAACGTGGACACCGACCTCAACAGCTACACCAGCACGCCCACCAAAGCCAACGCAATGCCCTCTACAGCCACCAAGGACACCATCGCCCCCTCCAGAGGAAGAGGATCAGGACAGCCCCCACACATGGTAGTGCGGTTGTATTTTTTCATTATTTAAAATTTTATTTTTCTGTGCTTCCATTTTTCTTCCTCCCATTAGTTTGTTTTTTAATTTGTATTGTTTTTATTTAATATGTATTTCCCCTTCCTGATCGGGTACTACCAAGGAGCTATATGTAGCCATACATGGGTGGGCATGTATGAATGTGGTAAAGGATGAAAGCTCCCTGTGGTTACATATATGATGGGCCAAAGAGCATATCTGATACCACATTTATTTTTTAAGAAATACACCTCTGTAAAAAAAAGTTGTGTAACTTGAGCATTCTCTTTTGTGTAACTTGAGCATTCACATATTTTTAAAATTCTTCAGGGATGGTCAACAAAGAGGCGTGGACAGCATTGTTTTAGGTGACTTTACAATGGTGAGTAATGGCATGTTTCAGTTTAAATACACTTACACAAACCCTGACCTGCCTGCACTTGTGGAGCCACACAGTCCAGCAATGGGTTTTGGCTGGGCTGTGTGGTTCCACAAGCGCAGGCGGGTCAAAGTACAGACCACTGACACCACGACTCCTCCACCTTGACCCGCTTGCACTTGTGGAGCCACACAGTCCAGCAATAGGTTTTGGCTTGGCTGTGTGGTTCCACAAGCGCAGGTGGGTCAAAGTACAGACCACTGACACCACGATTCCTCCACCTCGACCTGCCTGCACTTGTGGAGCCACACAGTCCAGCAAAAGGTTTTGGCTTGGCTGTGTGGTTCCACAAGTGCAGGCGGGTCAAAGTACAGACCACTGACACCACGATTCCTCCACCTTAACCCGCCTGCACTTGTGGAGCCACACAGTCCAGCAATGGGTTTTGGCTGGGCTATGTGGTTCCACAAATGTTCTTGGGAAAGGATTGTGAATGTGACATCGTTACAGTGCCCTTTACTTAAGTCTGATTCTCTATTTTTTTCAGAAATATACACCAGAACAAGGAATGTATGAAGAACAAACACTTTTTTTTTTGTAATTTATTTTTTATGAACAATAAAAATATGACTGTTTATTTTTCTTCAATAAAATTTTAAATTGAGAAGTTTTGTGTTTTTCTTTATAAAATATTATAAATGTAATTTAGAAGTGTGCATGTAAGGGGTGTGGGGGTATTGAAGGTCTTGAGGTAGGCTGGCATGGTAGCGGGGGTGAGGGTCTTAGCTCCACTGTCCACTTTGGTATTCAAGGTCATGGATGTGCATTCCAGGGAAAACCTGTGGAAGAGAAAAATAGTATTATTTACAAGGTACATCAAAGCGTGACATGCCTCCGGAAAAAGAAGAAGAGCAGGTGCAGGCAACAACACACAGGTAACACTGACATCAGGGAGGTTGGGGTCCAGCATCTGACCTGGGGGTATATTTACTAAAATTTGTGTTTGTGCTGATTTGATGGGAGTTTAATCTCGAATTTTATCGGACGTATTTTACTGCAACTTTTTGAACTCATTTTCGTGAATTTACTAAGCTGCCAAGTTTTTCTCACCGATGTCGATGTCCTTCGTATTGTCGGGCAGTGTTTTACAGGAGTGATTAGTAAAACACTGCCGGATATCACACAATGAAGCCCGGCTGGATCTGTGAGATCCGTGCAGGGCTTCATTGTTTACAGTATTTAAAGTGTTAAAGTAAATAAAAAAATTGCGTGGAGTCCCCCCTCCTAAGCATAACCAGCCCCGGGCTCTTTGATCCGGTCCTGGTTGAAAAAATACAGGGGGAAAAATGCGTAGGGTCCCCCCCATATTTATGCAACCAGCACCGGGCTCTGCGTCCGGTCCTGGTTCAAAAAATACGGGGGACAAAAGATGTAGGGGTCCCCCGTATTTTTTAAACCAGCACCGGGCTCCACTAGCCAGAGAGATAATGCAACAGCCGGGGGACACTTTTATATAGGTCCCTGCGGCCGTGGCATTACCCCCTTCAACTAGTCACAAGAGTGACCCCAATTAACTTCGTGGTTTACCGCAGACCGCAAAGTTCCCATCATTGGGTAGAATGGAGCTGCGCTAAAACATTCTTTCGAATTCCTGGGCGGTCTGAATTGCACATGCATACAGACAATCGTGCCCAGAACATTGGGGAATTTAAATTCATTGTAAAAGCCAATTTTGATCTCATTCCATCTGCTGTCCATATCTGGTAATTAAATGAACTGGGTCAGTAATTTGCGGAACGCCTTAATGACCTGGGTTAAACAGCGCGACAGTGTCGGCTATGAAAAACCGCATGTTTGAGACAAAGTAGGCTGGAATGTGCCTGACGCCCAAAAATTTAACATAGCCAGCAGTTTCTGGAAACCACTGACTGCGTGATTTGTCCGTGCCTGAGGTTCCAGGTCAGGCTCCAACAGATCGTACAGTGAATATATTTCATGAGCTGATAAGCGATAATTTTGTATCAACTCGAACTCGGACAGATCCTCCAGTGCACGCCTAGTACGATACTGGCGTGGATGTGGAAATGATACATGCACTGACTCTGATGCCAATGCAGACATTTGATGATCACGATCCTGATCTTCAAGATCATGTTCCTCCTCCACATTTGCCTGGATCATGAACATCACAATCTGGTCAGAAAATGGCTCCATTATTGTAGTCAGTGTAAAAAAATATAAATATATATCTGAAGTATTTATCCATATTGTTTCCATCAATAATCTATTATATGGATTATATTAAATATGGTCAGATGTGAAAGAACTGAATCCCCTACACGGATGTTCTAATTTGAAGAGTTATTTCAAAGTAACTGAATCCCCTACAAGGATATTTTAATTTGAAGAGTTATTAAGGGATATCGTTGAATTAACCCTCATGCATGTGTTTGTTATAGGCCAAGACAATAAGGGACTAAACAAGTTTCTTTTCCCTTCTTTTTCACACTCTCTCATCCACAATATAGGGTTGCTTTCTGCAATGCATCCAATAGCAACAGAGACCCCCCTGTGGACTGCAGAAGTGTAATACTTACCTTTCTTCTTAGTCTTTCTCTCAAACTTACCTTATCCCTTAAGTACTCATTCATTTTCAAAAACACTCTCTCATCCAAGTTGGGTATCCCAGTGTGAATCCCCACTGACTATCTACAGTCACACCACACTGGAAATACCCAATCTAATTTGATCTTGGAAGCCAAGCAGTGTTGGGCCAGGTTAGTACCAGAAAGAGAGACCAATGGGAATTACAGGTACTGTATTAAGGGACTATACTCTTTTACCCAGGAAAGCAGAAGTGTACTTTTCTTCCTTCAAAACCAGAATATCTGGGAGCACACACTCTCTCATTGCCCATTCAATGGCAACAGATGGGCAAAAGCAGAAGTGACTGGTTCTTTGACACTCTCTAGTAATCCAATAAACATAATTTATTCCCTACCACCCCCTTCATTATGGATTTTGCACTACCAATTATTGATACGTAAACAGCTATTCAGTAAGGTTTTGGAGTCAATAAGCCTATTTTCTGTTTCTTAATCACATGTGGATCAACTAATTTTTATACGTTGATAGAAAGAATAGAAAAATAGAAACTTTTCCTTTGAGAAACGTCTGATATTATCTAAAATCACTTTTGCCACATTTAGTGCCCATAGAGGTGCTAAACAACCAATCAAAAAGTGAGTAATATATTTAAAACTTTTTTTTTAACATTTATTTTTGTAATTGTCTGACTAATTGCTGTGTAGAAAATAAAAGATAAGTTTTAAATCACAAATACACCTCTGTGTAATCACAATTACCAATAATACTGTATACATATCATATTATTTAATTACAAGTGTGCCCCAGAAAGACTAGACAGTCTTCTTGCTTCTCTGCAAAACCCCACAAAATAGTTTGTCCTGAACTAATTTCTGGTAGCACCACCAACCAGGAGCTGCTGCATAAAACCCTCGAGGCAGAGTCAGCAGCTATACGTTGGTTATTATGAATATTCTATTCATTCTTGATCTATTTTTCTGAAAATTATAATCCAATCCAGAGCAGATTCCAAACCCCAAACTCTTTCAACTTATTAAGCAGGCAGGCTTACTTACATAGAGGGCTGGGACCAATGCAAGTAGCATCGTAGTTTGGCCTATCTCATCTATCACAACCATCTAAATGTTTTTGCCATTTTTTTAATAGCAGATTTAAGGTAGTTTGCAAAATGATAGCTTCATACTTTTCACAATTTTCATACTTACTATCTCTAAACATTGGCTTAGCAATTTCTAATGTGGCACTATTTAAAAGTTAAAACATCAGTTTTCCTGTACTTCGAGATCAGATTGCCATTTTATACATGAGAGGCTTGCAAATCGTCCTACAAAAATCACCCAAAAGCTGCAATTTTAAATTATATAACTGCTGCTTGATACATTTCCCCCTACATCATCCTGTTTCTGTGAATTATTACAGTGAGTGTGACTACCATGCATCTATTTATTGTATATGGGACTGATTCTGAATTGGGAGCAAAACAAAAAAAACAAGTAACTTTGTATCTGGAACAAACCATGGGGATGATTCAGATCTGATCATAGATGTGCTAAATTTAGCCCATCCACGGCGGCGATGCTTTTGATTCCGGCAAGTAGCTCCCCGCCGCGTCCCGGGACGCAGTGGCTGCACGTGAACATCACGCAGCCGCTGCGGCCTGCCCCCGCAATGGTCCGGTGACGCCTACATGCTCCCTTCCTGTCCTGCGACCGCCTCTGCCTGTCAATCAGGCAGAGGCGATCGCAGCCCTGATGCTGTTAGCATCTCACTGGGCTCCTGGAGTGCGCACGCGCAGTGCACCCACTGTACTTGCGCACTCCACAAAGGGATTCCGCTGCAGCGATCCAGTCTGAATTACCCCCCATGTTGCATTGTCAGGGGTGCAAATACAATTTTTTTTGCATGATAGGTAAATGCTGGCTCCTGTTGCCCTTTAACCAACAAATGCTGGAGTGTTTTATTTTTACTCTGCAGTTTAGATTTGAGTTTTTACACGCCTCTTTCAAATCTAAATCTCTGCGCCTGTTAAATCTGCCTCACATAGTTTTATCGAGGTACAAAGTAACTTGCTCTTTTTTGCTTAGCTCCCAACTCAGAATCAGTCTCATAGTGCACGTGGGTGATGAGTGTTATGCTGCCAAGGAATCTCTAACCACACCCATTTTCAGCAGCCATCTTAGACTGAGAATAAAGCTGCACTGCCACCACAACTAATTGTCAGAGAAACCCTAATAACACTAGTGATGAGCACCGGAAATTTTTCGGGTTTTGTGTTTTGGTTTTGGGTTCGGTTCCGCGGCCGTGTTTTGGGTTCGAACGCGTTTTGGCAAAACCTCACCGAATTTTTTTTGTCGGATTCGGGTGTGTTTTGGATTCGGTTTTTTTTTTCAAAAAACCCTAAAAAACAGCTTAAATCATAGAATTTGGGGGTCATTTTGATCCCAAAGTATTATTAACCTCAATAACCATTATTTCCACTCATTTTCAGTCTATTCTGAACACCTCACACCTCACAATATTATTTTTAGTCCTAAAATTTGCACCGAGGTCGCTGGATGACTAAGCTCAGTGACCCAAGTGGCCGACACAAACACCTGGCCCATCTAGGAGTGGCACTGCAGTGTCACGCAGGATGGCCCTTCCAAAAAACACTCCCCAAACAGCACATGACGCAAAGAAAAAAAGAGGCGCAATGAGGTAGCTGTGTGAGTAAGATAAGCGACCCAAGTGGCCGACACAAACACCTGGCCCATCTAGGAGTGGCACTGCAGTGTCACGCAGGATGTCCCTTCCAAAAAACACCCCCCAAACAGCACATGACGCAAAGAAAAATGAAAGAAAAAAGAGGTGCAAGATGGAATTGTCCTTGGGCCCTCCCACCCACCCTTATGTTATATAAACAGGACATGCACACTTTAACCAACCCATCATTTCAGTGACAGGGTCTGCCACACGACTGTGACTGAAATGACGGGTTGGTTTGGACCCCCACCAAAAAAGAAGCAATTAATCTCTCCTTGCACATACTGGCTCTACAGAGGCAAGATGTCCACCTCATCATCATCCTCCGATATATCACCGTGTACATCCCCCTCCTCACAGATTATCAATTCGTCCCCACTGGAATCCACCATCTCAGCTCCCTGTGTACTTTGTGGAGGCAATTGCTGCTGGTCAATGTCTCCACGGAGGAATTGATTATAATTCATTTTAATGAACATCATCTTCTCCACATTTTCTGGATGTAACCTCGTACGCCGATTGCTGACAAGGTGAGCGGCGGCACTAAACACTCTTTCGGAGTACACACTTGTGAGAGGGCAACTTAGGTAGAATAAAGCCAGTTTGTGCAAGGGCCTCCAAATTGCCTCTTTTTCCTGCCAGTATAAGTACGGACTGTCTGACGTGCCTACTTGGATGCGGTCACTCATATAATCCTCCACCATTCTTTCAATGGGGAGAGAATCATATGCAGTGACAGTAGACGACATGTCCGTATAGGCTTGAATGGCCTTTTGCTGCTCCTCCAACCTCTGAAGCATATAGAGGGTTGAATTCCACCTCGTTACCACTTCTTGCTTCAGATGATGGCAGGGCAGGTTCAGGCGTTTTTGGTGGTGCTCCAGTCTTATGTACGTGGTGCCTGTACGCCGAAAGTGTCCCGCAATTCTTTGGGCCACCGACAGCATCTCTTGCACGCCCCTATCGTTTTTTAAATAATTCTGCACCACCAAATTCAAGGTATGTGCAAAACATGGGACGTGCTGGAATTTGCCCAGATTTAATGCACACACAATATTGCTGGTGTTGTCCGATGCCACAAATCCACAGGAGAGTCCAATTGGGGTAAGCCATTCTGCGATGATCTTCCTCAGTTGCCGTAAGAGGTTTTTAGCTGTGTGCGTATTCTGGAAAGCGGTGATACAAAGCGTAGCCTGCCTAGGAAAGAGTTGGCGTTTGCGAGATGCTGCTACTGGTGCCGCCGCTGCTGTTCTTGCGGCGGGAGTCCATACATCTACCCAGTGGGCTGTCACAGTCATATAGTCCTGAGCCTGCCCTGCTCCACTTGTCCACATGTCCGTGGTTAAGTGGACATTGGGTACAACTGCATTTTTTAGGACACTGGTGAGTCTTTTTCTGAGGTCTGTGTACATTTTCGGTATCGCCTGCCTAGAGAAATGGAACCTAGATGGTATTTGGTACCGGGGACACAGTACCTCCAACAAGTCTCTAGTTGGCTCTGCAGTAATGATGGATACCGGAACCACGTTTCTCACCGCCCAGGATGCCAAGGCCTCAGTTATCCGCTTTGCAGCAGGATGACTGCTGTGATATTTCATCTTCCTCGCAAAGGACTGTTGGACAGTCAATTGCTTGGTGGAAGTAGTAAAAGTGGTCTTACGAGTACGACTTCCCCTCTGGGATGACCATCGACTCCCAGCAGCAACAACATGTTATGCACACCAGTGCCAGCAGGAAAGTACTGGTGTCAGAACTGTTATGCACTCCAGTGTCTGCAGGAATGTACTGGTGTTTGAACTGTTATGCAAAACAGATGGACTCACAGACAAACTGGGGGATATGACATAACGTACACAGAAGGTGATAGGGTAACAAAATACACACAAAGTGAACAGAGAAGCCCAGAGGCTAAGGAACTGGGTATCTCCCTTGTATTAGAACTGCAAGATGTTGTGTTTTAATACGTAGAGAACCCGAAATGCTGTTGCTAAGGGCAACAGCAAAACCCTAAAGGGTTACCAACGGGTGTGGCAGTAAACTCCTTGGTCAGAGATGGAATGATAGACACAAGGAGAATCTCCACAATCCTAATTCTCACTTGCAGTGCACAGGTTTTAGCTTACTGCCACTAAACTGACCCCTGACACCTAGCACAGTGAGACAGGATTAGACAGGCAAGTCTTAGAATACAGCCGCAAACTTGCTAAGTTCACAGAGTAGTAACAGAACCCCAGCAAGCTAAACGACTGACTCCAGTCTTACTGCTAGGTCTGGATTGGCAGAGTGTAATACCAAATTCCCAGGCCTATTTGCAGTAAGCAACAAACAAATACAAAGCTACACAGTACTGGCTAACTTTCATGAACTGACTAACCAACAAAGATTCAGCAGCATCTGCTTACCCTGAAAAGAGGCCTTATAAAGCAGGTGCTGTCCACGCCCCACTCAGACCTCACAGACTGTGAGCACAAAAACCAGCACCGGATCCCCTGCCGTGCACAGAGCCTATAACCACTGCACAGCAAAAGACCCGAACCGGAGTATCAGCTGCGCTCAGGTTACTCCACTAGCACTTGTCTCCCGGTTGCCATGACGACGTGGCAGCACAGGGCAGGAGACCCTAACAGTACCCCCCCTCTGACGAGGGGTCAAAGAACCCCTACCACCGGGTTTATCGGGGAACTGCGAGAAGAAAGAGCGTATCAGTCTGGGGGCATGAAGATCACAACTGCGCACCCACGACCGCTCCTCCGGGCCATACCCCTTCCAGTGCACCAAAAATGACAGCCGACCCCGAACCACCTTGGAGTCAAGAATCCTTTCAACAACAAACTCCCTCTGGCCACGTATCAGAAGAGGGGAAGGTCTTCCACTGGAAGAAGGATTACTAATCGCCCGTTTTAAAAGGGAACAATGAAATGTTTTATTGATACCCAAAGAACGGGGCAGATCTAACTGAAATGCCACCGGATTGATAACCCTGGTGATCTTATAAGGGCCGATGAACCGGGGCCCTAACTTATGAGATGGCTGTCTCAACTTCAAATTCTTGGTAGACAACCAGACGAAGTCTCCTAATTTGAAGCTGCAGGGTCTTTTCCGCTTATCAAAAACCCTTTTGGTCACTAATGACACAGACACAAGGGCTTTCTTCACTTTCCGCCAAATACCTCTAAGGACCGAAACCACAGAGGAACCACCAGGCGTGGAGTCCAGGGGGTCAAAAGAATTGGCCTTAGGATGATGCCCATACACACAAAGGAAGGGAGAGATCCCTGTAGCAGAGTGAGCCGCGTTGTTATAGGCAAACTCCGCCATGGACAGATGAGCAACCCAGTCAGTCTGACACTTGGAGACATAACACCTGAGGAACTGCTCCAAGGACTGGTTCACCCTTTCAGTCTGCCCATTAGACTGCGGATGGTAGCCTGACGACAAGCTGACAGAAATCTGGAGATCGGAACAAAATGCCCTCCAGAATTTGGCCACAAACTGGGATCCGCGGTCAGAGACCACATCAAGTGGCAACCCGTGGAGACGCACAACATGCAGCATAAATAATTCAGACAGGCGTCTGGCTGATGGCAGCCCAACCAGTGGAACGAAGTGCGCCATCTTCGAAAACCTGTCAACGACAACCCAGATGGCTGTCATCCCCGAGGATTTGGGCAAGTCCACCACAAAATCCATTGAAATGTGGGTCCATGGCTTAGATGGGATAGAGAGTGGATGTAATGGGCCAACAGGAACCCCTCTAGGAGTCTTATTTCGGGCACAGATGTCACATGCCCGAACCCACTGATCCACATCCTTAGCCACCGAGGGCCACCACACCGCCCTAGATAGCAACTCCCGAGTTCTGGCAATACCCGGGTGACCTGCCGACTTCTTGGCATGGAATTCCAGGAACACTCGCTGTCTTAACCTAGGAGGCACAAACAAAAGACCTACCGGAAGGTCTGGAGGAGCCTGCTCCTGTGCTCTAAGGACTAATGATAAGAGGTCCTGGGTAATGCCCACTTTAATACATGATGGGGAAACAATGGGCAACGGCTCCTCGGTGGTCTCCTGGATTGGAGCAAAACTCCGCGAGAGCGCATCAGCCTTGATGTATTTTGACCCAGGGCGATATGTTATCAAAAAATTAAAGCGAGCAAAAAACAAAGCCCATCGTGCCTGCCTGGCATTGAGACGCTTCGCTGACTCTAAATATGCCAGATTCTTATGGTCAGTGAGAATTGAGACCACAAACTTAGCCCCCTCAAGCCAGTGTCTCCACTCCTCGAGTGCATCCTTAATAGCCAACAATTCCCGGTTACCCACGTCATAATTCATCTCGGCAGGCGAAAATTTACGGGAAAAGTAAGCACAGGGATGAAGGCGATTATCAGACACTCCCATCTGAGAAAGCACTGCCCCAATACCCATCTCAGAGGCATCCACCTCCACCACAAAAGGACGCTCTGGATCTGGGTGTCGCAGCACCTTGGCCGAAACAAATGCCCTTTTGAGACGGGCAAAAGCCGCTTTAGCCTCACAAGACCAGTGAGCAACATCCGCCCCTTTCTTAGTGAGTGCCACCAAGGGCGCCACTATAGACGAAAATCCAGCGATAAATCGTCTATAAAAATTCGCAAAGCCCAGGAAACGCTGAAGCGCCTTCAAACTAGTGGGCTGCACCCAATCCAGGACTGCCTGTACCTTGGAACCCTCCATTTGGAAACCTTCTGGGGAGATAATATATCCTAGAAATGCGATTTGCTGAACTTCAAATTCGCACTTCTCCAGCTTCGCCCCAAGCCGGTGGTCTCTGAGTTTCTGGAGGACTAAGCGTACATGCTTCCGATGTTCCTCCAGGGAATGGGAGAAGATTAGGATGTCATCTAAGTATACAACTAAGAATCTATCCAAATATTCCCTGAGCACATCATTCATGAAATCCTGGAAGACTGCCGGGGCATTACAGAGCCCAAAAGGCATCACCAAATATTCATAATGCCCTGAGTGGGTATTAAAGGCAGTCTTCCATTCATCCCCCTCTCTTATTCGGATTAGATTGTACGCACCGCGTAGGTCAATCTTAGAAAAAATGGTGGCAGTACGAAGCTGGTCAAACAAGACCGAAATGAGAGGCAGTGGGTATGAGTTTTTAATCGTGATACGGTTCAATTCCCTGAAGTCGATGCAGGGTCGCAACGAACCGTCCTTTTTACCCACGAAGAAGAACCCCGACCCAACTGGAGACTGTGAAGGTCTGATAAATCCCTTAGCCAAGTTCTCCTGAATGTACTCTGCCATAGCCTGAGTCTCAGGACGTGACAGGGAGTACAACCTGCTCTTGGGAAGCTTAGCATTTGGCAACAAATCAATGGCACAGTCATAGGGGCGATGGGGAGGTAGTACCTCTGCAACTTTTTTGGAGAACACGTCCGCAAAATCTGCATAACACCCTGGCAATCCTGGCAAACTTAGCTGCGAGAGCCTGACTGGAAGGCTCAAGCAACTCCTGAAACAATCAGTACCCCAACTAAGAATCTCCCCAGAGACCCAGTCAAATTGAGGATTGTGGGCCCTTAACCAGGGTAACCCCAACACCAATGGGGCAAAAGTACAGACAGTCACATAAAAGGACAATTTTTCAGAGTGTGTGGCTCCAATAAACAAAGAAATCTGGCTAGTGCAAGAGGTAATTTTACCTTGGGATAATGGTTCCCCGTTTAACCCACAAATCTCAATTTCCGATGCCAAGGGTACTAAGGGAACAGAGTGTTTCAGGGCGAATTGGCGGTCCATAAAAACCCCGTCGGCCCCACTGTCCACAAAGGCCTCAGTCTTGACAGTTTGACCGAGGATCTTCAAGGTCACCGGAATGATAAAAGTCTTCTTGGGAAATTCTGACTTCTGGCCTGACAGGATATTTCCCATCACCCTCAGGCCCTGAAGTTTTCCGGCTTTTCTGGGCATGATACTACCACATGACCTTTATTCCCACAGTACAAACACATCCCCTGCTGTCTCCTCTGCGTCTTCTCACGCGAGGAGAGGCGGGTAGCCCCAATCTGCATAGGCTCCTCAGAAAATTCCTCAGAGTCTGAGGTTCCCTTGGGAAGGAAGGAAATCTCTGTCTCCCTTTCAAGCCTACGTTCTCTCAGCCGTCTATCCACCCGGATGGATAACTGCATGAGCTGATCCAAGCTATCAGGCAAGGGATATTGTACCAGTTGGTCCTTTATCTGGTTAGAAAGACCTCTTCGGTACTGGTGTCTCAGGGCTGGGTCATTCCACTGGGTATCATGGGCCAACCTCCGAAACTCCGTACAGTAAACCTCAACTGGCCTTCGCCCTTGCTTAAGGATCGAAATCTGAGCCTCGGCTGAGGCCGTCTTGTCAGGGTCATCATACAACATGCCCAGTGCCGTAAAAAAAGCATCAACACTTTTAAGCGACGGACAGTCAGGCTGCAACCCATATGCCCAGACCTGTGGGTCTCCTTGTAGCAAGGAAATCACTATGCCCACCCGCTGAATCTCCGACCAAGAAGACTGAGGCCTAAGCCGGAAGTATAGCTTGCAGCTCTCCTTGAAACAAAAGAACTGCGAGCGATCTCCAGAAAAACGATCCGGGAGATTTACTTTCGGCTCCTTAACCCCTGCAGGTGCTGCTGCTGCGGGAGCTCCGCCAGCAGCCTGGGAGGTGTGCATTTTAATGGACAAATCATTAAATTGTCGAGTCAGGACCTGCACCTTATCGACCACCTGTTGCAACGTATTTTGAGGGGTATGCTCCATATTCCCACAAAATTTCAACAGGAGTATTAGGCTGCTGAATATGTTATGCACACCAGTGCCAGCAGGAAAGTACTGGTGTCAGAACTGTTATGCACTCCAGTGTCTGCAGGAATGTACTGGTGTTTGAACTGTTATGCAAAACAGATGGACTCACAGACAAACTGGGGGATATGACATAACGTACACAGAAGGTGATAGGGTAACAAAATACACACAAAGTGAACAGAGAAGCCCAGAGGCTAAGGAACTGGGTATCTCCCTTGTATTAGAACTGCTAAGATGGAAAAAGCAAGATGTTGTGTTTTAATACGTAGAGAACCCGAAATGCTGTTGCTAAGGGCAACAGCAAAACCCTAAAGGGTTACCAACGGGTGTGGCAGTAAACTCCTTGGTCAGAGATGGAATGATAGACACAAGGAGAATCTCCACAATCCTAATTCTCACTTGCAGTGCACAGGTTTTAGCTTACTGCCACTAAACTGACCCCTGACACCTAGCACAGTGAGACAGGATTAGACAGGCAAGTCTTAGAATACAGCCGCAAACTTGCTAAGTTCACAGAGTAGTAACAGAACCCCAGCAAGCTAAACGACTGACTCCAGTATTACTGCTAGGTCTGGATTGGCAGAGTGTAATACCAAATTCCCAGGCCTATTTGCAGTAAGCAACAAACAAATACAAAGCTACACAGTACTGGCTAACTTTCATGAACTGACTAACCAACAAAGATTCAGCAGCATCTGCTTACCCTGAAAAGAGGCCTTATAAAGCAGGTGCTGTCCACGCCCCACTCAGACCTCACAGACTGTGAGCACAAAAACCAGCACCGGATCCCCTGCCGTGCACAGAGCCTATAACCACTGCACAGCAAAAGACCCGAACCGGAGTATCAGCTGCGCTCAGGTTACTCCACTAGCACTTGTCTCCCGGTTGCCATGACGACGTGGCAGCACAGGGCAGGAGACCCTAACACAACAGCAGCGCCAGCAGCAGTAGGCGTTACATGCAAGGATGCATCGGAGGAATCCCAGGCAGGAGAGGACTCGTCAGAATTGCCAGTGACATGGCCTGCAGGACTATTGGCATTCCTGGGGAAGGAGGAAATTGACACTGAGGGAGTTGGTGGGGTGGTTTGCGTGAGCTTGGTTACAAGAGGAAGGGATTTACTGGTCAGTGGACTGCTTCCGCTGTCGCCCAAAGTTTTTGAACTTGTCACTGACTTATGATGAATGCGCTGCAGGTGACGTATAAGGGAGGATGTTCCGAGGTGGTTAACGTCCTTACCCCTACTTATTACAGCTTGACAAAGGCAACACACGGCTTGACAAATGTTGTCCGCATTTCTGTTGAAATACTTCCACACCGAAGAGCTGATTTTTTTGGTATTTTCACCAGGCATGTCAATGGCCCTATTCCTCCCACGGACAACAGGTGTCTCCCCAGGTGCCTGACTTAAACAAACCACCTCACCATCAGAATCCTCCTGGTCAATTTCCTCCCCAGCGCCAGCAACACCCATATCCTCCTCATCCTGGTGTACTTCAACACTGACATCTTCAATCTGACTATCAGGAACTGGACTGCGGGTGCTCCTTCCAGCACTTGCAGGGGGCGTGCAAATGGTGGAAGGCGCATGCTCTTCACGTCCAGTGTTGGGAAGGTCAGGCATCGCAAACGACACAATTGGACTCTCCTTGTGGATTTGTGATTTCGAAGAACGCACAGTTCTTTGCTGTGCTTTTGCCAGCTTGAGTCTTTTCATTTTTCTAGCGAGAGGCTGAGTGCTTCCATCCTCATGTGAAGCTGAACCACTAGCCATGAACATAGGCCAGGGCCTCAGCCGTTCCTTGCCACTCCGTGTGGTAAATGGCATATTGGCAAGTTTACGCTTCTCCTCCGACAATTTTATTTTAGATTTTTGAGTCCTTTTTTTACTGATATTTGGTGTTTTGGATTTTACATGCTCTGTACTATGACATTGGGCATCGGCCTTGGCAGACGACGTTGCTGGCATTTCATCGTCTCGGCCATGACTAGTGGCAGCAGCTTCAGCACGAGGTGGAAGTCGATCTTGATCTTTCCCTATTTTTGGAACCTCAACATTTTTGTTCTCCATATTTTAATAGGCACAACTAAAAGGCACCTCAGGTAAACAATGGAGATGGATGGATACTAGTATACTTATGGATGGACGAGCGACTGCCGACACAGAGGTAGCTACAGCCGTGGACTACCGTACTGCGTCTGCTGCTAATATAGACTGGATGATAATGATATAAAAAATATATATATATCACTACTGCAGCCGGACAGGTATATATTATATAATGACGGACCTGCTGGACACTGTCAGCACTGCAGACTCCTAAAGTAAGCTACTAGTATCAAGAAGATAGAAAAAAACAAAACACCACAGGTAGGTGGTATACAATTATGGATGAACGAGCGACTGCCGACACAGAGGTAGCTACAGCCGTGGACTACCGTACTGCGTCTGCTGCTAATATAGACTGGATGATAATGATATAAAAAATATATATATATCACTACTGCAGCCGGACAGGTATATATTATATAATGACGGACCTGCTGGACACTGTCAGCACTGCAGACTCCTAAAGTAAGCTACTAGTATCAAGAAGATAGAAAAAAAAAACACCACAGGTAGGTGGTATACAATTATGGATGGACGAGCGACTGCTGACACAGAGGTAGCTACAGCCGTGGACTACCGTACTGCGTCTGCTGCTAATATAGACTGGATGATAATGATATAAAAAATATATATATATCACTACTGCAGCCGGACAGGTATATATTATATAATGACGGACCTGCTGGACACTGTCAGCACTGCAGACTCCTAAAGTAAGCTACTAGTATCAAGAAGATAGAAAAAAAAAACACAACAGGTAGGTGGTATACAATTATGGATGGACGAGCGACTGCCGACACAGAGGTAGCTACAGCCGTGGACTACCGTACTGCGTCTGCTGCTAATATAGACTGGATGATAATGATATAAAAAATATATATATATCACTACTGCAGCCGGACAGGTATATATTATATAATGACGGACCTGCTGGACACTGTCAGCAGCACTGCAGACTCCTAAAGTAAGCTACTAGTAGTATCAAGAAGATAGAAAAAAAAACACCACAGGTAGGTGGTATACAATTATGGATGGACGAGCGACTGCCGACACAGAGGTAGCTACAGCCGTGGACTACCGTACTGCGTCTGCTGCTAATATAGACTGGATGATAATGATATAAAAAATATATATATATCACTACTGCAACCGGACAGGTATATATTATATAATGACGGACCTGCTGGACACTGTCAGCAGCACTGCAGACTCCTAAAGTAAGCTACTAGTAGTATCAAGAAGATAGAAAAAAAAAAAAACACCACAGGTAGGTGGTATACAATTATGGATGGACGAGCGACTGCCGACACAGAGGTAGCTACAGCCGTGGACTACCGTACTGCGTCTGCTGCTAATATAGACTGGATGATAATGATATAAAAAAAATATATATATCACTACTGCAGCCGGACAGGTATATATTATAATGACGGACCTGCTGGACACTGTCAGCACTGCAGACTCCTAAAGTAAGCTACTAGTATCAAGAAGATAGAAAGAAAAAAAAACACCACAGGTAGGTGGTATACAATTATGGATGGACGAGCGACTGCCGACACAGAGGTAGCTACAGCCGTGGACTACCGTACTGCGTCTGTTGCTAATATAGACTGGATGATAATGATATAAAATATATATATATATCACTACTGCAGCCGGACAGGTATATATTATATAATTAATGACGGACCTGCTGGACACTGTCAGCAGAATGCGTTTATAGAATAAAAACACCACACGACGAGTGTTTAACTTTTTCAGGCAGACAATCACAATATACTGGTGGTTAGACAGTGGTCACTGGTCAGTCACACTGGCAGTGGCACTCTGGCAGCAAAAGTGTGCACTGTTAAATAATATGTACTCCTGCTACTGCTCCCCAGTCTCCCCCACAATTAAGCTGTGTGAGCACTGAGCACTCAGCACAGTCAGATATACATAGATGATGCAGCACACTGAGGCTGAGCACAGATATGGTATACTGTTACTGTGTCACTGTGTATCGTTTTTTTTCAGGCAGAGAACGGATTATATTAAATAATAATATAATAAAACTGCACTGGTGGTCACTGGTCAGTCACTAGTAAACTCTGCACTCTCTGAGTACTCCTAAGCTCCAGTAAATCAAGTGTCTCACTCTCACTCTCTCTCTTCTAATCTAAATGGAGAGGACGCCAGCCACGTCCTCTCCCTATGAATCTCAATGCACGTGTGAAAATGGCGGCGACGCGCGGCTCCTTATATAGAATCCGAGTCTCGCGATAGAATCCGAGCCTCGCGAGAATCCGACAGCGGGATGATGACGTTCGGGCGCGCTCGGGTTAGCCGAGCAAGGCGGGAAGATCCGAGTCTGCCTCGGATCCGTGTAAAAAGGCTGAAGTTCGGGGGGGGGTTCGGATTCCGAGGAACCGAACCCGCTCATCACTAAATAACACATAACATTAACTTGTTATGCCTCGAGTCTAACTGGAGGTAATTTACAAGGGAAGAAAAGGCCAAGGAATTGCCCTGATCCTCAAAGTGTAGCTACTCTAAATGTGCACCAAATGGCATTTGCACCAGCTGATTATAGTAGTAAGGTGGAGTGACACCATTCCTTGCTAAGAACAGAGTAGGAGCACCAGAGCAAAATTAGATTGAACTCATTCAGTACTAAGAACAAGTGGTACTAGTCTGTTCCTTATCATATATCTCAAAATGTTAAGGATGAGCCCCACTTACTGCCTCACCTGTCAGAGGGCCTAATTCAGACCTGATTGCAGTAGGAAATTTGTTCACTAATGGGCAAAACCGTGTGCACTGCAGGGTGGGCAGATGTAACATGTGCAGAGAGAGTTAGATTTGGGTGGGTTATATTGTTTCTGTGCAGGGTAAATACTGGCTGCTTTATTTTCACACTGCAATTTAGATTTCAGTTTGAACACACCCCACTTAAATCTAACTCTCTCTATACATGTTATATCTGCCTTCCCCCGCGGTGCATATGGTTTTGCCCATTAAAGAACAAATTTGCTGCTGCGATCAGGTCTGAATTAGGCCTATAGACTTTTTACTCCAGAGTTTTGACTTGGTGATTAGAATAATTCAAAGAAGATATTTATAAAACATTATCTATATTTTTCATATACTTTATACCAGCGGTGGCCAACCCGTGGCTCTTGAGCCGCATGTGGCTCTTTCTTTATTCAAATGTGGCTCCCGGCACTCGAGGTCCACAACCGCTTCACTCCAGCCAGACACGCAGCAGCACTATGCGGACTGACAACTGAGGGAGCGAGACACTAGAGTTGAGACACCCACTGGCAAACAGAGGACAAATAAGGCGCTGCTGCAATGGCAAGAGTTGAGGGACTGTAGTGACACATGAGAGTGGGCTGGAGTGACACAAGGGGGAGCTGACTGGGGTGACACAGGAGTGTCCTGGCAGGAGTGACACATGAGGGAGCTGACTGGAGTGACACAGGAGTGTCCTGGCAGGAGTGACACATGGGAGAGCTGACTGGAGTGACACAGGAGGGTGCTGGCAGGAGTGACACATGGGGGAGCTAACTGGAGTGACACAGGAGGGTTCTGGCAGGAGTGACACATAGGGGAGCTGGCTGGAGTGACACGGTGCTGGCAGGAGTGAAACATGGGGGAGTTGGTTGGAGTGGCAGGAGGGTGCTAGCAGGAGTGACACATGGGGAGCTGACTTGAGTGACATAGAAGGGTGCTGGCTGGAGTGACACAGAAGGGTGCTGGCTGGAGTGACACATGGTGGAGCTGAAGTGTATTATGTGAATCTGTCTTTTTCAATATATTTATGTGGATCGACTTTTCAATTATTTTATGTGGAAGTAGCTTTTTTCATATATTTTATGTTGTATCTGACTTTAAAATGTATTTTATGTGGATCTAGCTTTTTCAATGTCTTTTTTTGTACCAGGGGCGTGGCCTAGCAGGAACAAGGCCACACCCCATTTTTACACATGCAACTTTGGTTCGATGTCGGCTCTTAGATGTACCTAACAAGATTTTTTTGGCTCTTTGTCTCTGACTGGTTGGCCACCCCTGCTTTATACAGTCAAAACTGGCGTATACTGGAGGATGACAGGAAAGGCTCTGCCTCACCTCACCGCATGTCACTGCACCCTTTCTCATTTTAAGAATTTTGCTACACAGGCCTTTATGCTGTTCACATTCCAACATCCATATTAGTGATTTATTTTTTATTAAAGTTTTTATTAAAGTTTCATTAATACGGAACATAATAAGATGTAATCAGAAAACATTAGAAACAGAAACTTAAATAGCAGGGTACTAAGAAAGCAAATACAACAATAATGTACAAACATACGTATCATCAAAACCCAAACAGCATTTGCATAATACCAAATGGCCAATGATTGAGAGTCTCCGCTGCCCTGGACTTGATGGTTATGCAAACCTTTTTATTACTTTGGTCAAAGTGATCTTAGAAATGCATTTTATTGCCAAAGTGCAACAATGAGGTGCAAATTTGGTCATGTTATAAGTATTGGACAAGACCAAAGACCACCAGTTGTTGCAAAAGTCAAGTTCTTTTGCAAAATGGAAATGGCCACTACCAATTAATACAGCAAAAAAAAATGCCTCCTACTCCACTAATCTTGCTCTACAACAGTAGATCTCAACTCCAGCACTCAAGTACCCCTAACTGGTCATGTGTTGATGATTTCTGTTTACTTTAGGATGAGAGCTGAGAAATACCGCTCTACAAAATAAATCTTCTGCAATGCTACACAAATCAATCAAACAAAAAAACAAACTATCATTAAACAGCGACACTGCACCAGGGAAGGTGGAACAGGAACATAAGGCTATGCGTCACTTTATAATTTTGCTCCTTTATTCGGTACCCAGAGCTTCAATCAACCGGAGGCTGATCTCTGGAAATAGCAATTCATTGTGTCATATTGAAACAGTGTTGGCTGACAGCAACAGCAGAGTATGGAAAAGGAATATATCTCCTCTACCTCTGCAGCACATACACCATCCAATCTGTCAGTTGCCGCGGTCACAGTACAGTGACTGCAGTAAGAATACAGATGAATGGAGTGTATAAGAGTGATGGGATAGTTTTGCAATGGTCACATCAGTTACATAGAAAATAATTCAATTTGTTGCGTTGCTTGAGCTAACATGCTAACATCACGTTTTAGTAATAGGAACTAATTGTTGATCCTCTGTATTGCAGCTTGAAAGTTGAGCAGGACATCATTAAATGAAATGCAATCCTGCTGAACATATCGCACAATTCCTACACATGTGCTGTACAAAAGTGAAGACATCCCGGATATTACCAGCATTAGACTGAAAACAATAGGACACGTGTAACAAGCCTAATAATAATGCATTAAATCTATATATCTATCTTTATATATATAAAAGGCAAAAAAGGAGATTAACTCACTGACTCATCACAAAATCTCTTAAACCACAAGGCCTACAATCTTGAAACTTGGCAGGTAGCTTCTCCTTAGGTACCAGGTGCTTGTGAAGGACCAGTTTTACAAATGTCACTGTCCATCCATGGTAATCGCCAAAAATGGATGTGTGTGTATGTATGTATGTATGTATGTATTTATTTATGTATGAATGTGTATATGTATTTTCCAGCATAACTCCGCAATGCCTGAAGAAATGTACACCAAACTTGGTACACATATGATTTACAATCTGGGAACAAACACTGTGGGGGTAACACACCTCTAGGAGGGTGACAGCAGCACAGAGTATATCAGGAGACAGCATAACTCCGGAATGGCTGGAGCAATGTACACAAAAATTGGTACACATAACAATTGGTACACATATGATTTACAATATGGGAACAAACACTATGGGGGTAAGACACCCCTAGGGGGGTCAGCAGCACAGAGTATATCAGGAGACAGCATAACTCTGGAATGCCTGGCCCAATAGACACCAAACTTGGTACACATATGACTTACAATCTGGAATCAACCACTGTACGGTAAGACACCCCTAGCACCCCTAGGGGTGAGGCAGCAGCACAGAGTGTTTCAGCAGACAGCATAACTCTGGAATGCCTGGAGCAATTTACACCATACTTGGTACGCATATGACTTACAATCTGGGTACAAACACTGTGGGGGTAACACACTCCTAGCACCCCTAGGGGTGGCCCAGTAGCACAGACTATATCAGGACATGCATGATATGTCAGTGACGACAGGGCTGCATGTGACAGTGGCAGTGACATGATGTGAGGAGGGGAATGGAGGTAGCACGAACCCACACACTGAGAGTTATGGAGTGGAAGTAACAGGGTGCCTCAGTAGCACAGAGTACATCAGGAGATGCATAATGTGCGGCGCTATATAAGAAACTGTAAATAAATCGATAATTTCAAAAAGGCATGAACGTGCAGTCAGGGGAGGCAGTGTCTGTTTAAATCGTGTCGGGAGGGACCGTTCGTGGTGCCTCCCGTTGGGAATGGGAGAGGTGTGGGAGCGGGGGGGGGGGGGGGGGATCAAGCCGCAGGCTGTAAAAGCCCATTCAAAATCTATTACAAAGCGGCACCTACTAAAGTGCCGCTTTGCTACAGGGATGTGCTTTCAACCCATGAAAGCATGCCCCTGTCAGTGAGGCCACAGTGATTGGCCTGCGGATCCGTCACTGAATCCGCTGTCATCACTGTGGGTGCGGCGGGACACGGTAGAGGTGCAGGCTTCAGAGGCGGCGGGACGCGGCAGGATGTAGTGGAGGAACGGGCGACATTGGTGGCGGGACACGGTGGAGCGGGACGCTACGGAGGTAGTCATTCTGCAGAATTTGACAGCGGAGCGGTGCCAGTTTCAAAAATGGCACCTCACCGTCATTTTTGAAAGTCAAGATGTCTCGCCACGTCATCGCCCCGCCCCTGTGGCTGACCTATATAAGTCAGCGCGAGGCAGCGGCGTCAGTGCGACGGCAGAGGAGGAGCAGTGAAGAGCTCCTGAAGATAGACGATGACGTAAGTCCAGGATGGGCGGCGGCTATGCAAAAGAGCTTAACAGCTGCCTCCCACCAGGTGAATACGCCAAAAGTCCTGAGGAGGTGGTGTCCATGCAAAAGAGCTTAAAGGCCGCCACCTCCGAGGTGAAGATGCTGGATGAAGGTGCCGGAAGCCTTGGGAATGCGGCGGCCTCCTAGGTGAAGACGCCGTAAACCCAGTGAAGGCGGCAGCCTCCCAGGTGAAGACACCTGAAGCCCTGGGAAGGCGGCGGCCATGCAAAATAGCTTAAAGGCCGCCGCTCCAAGGTGAAGATGCCGGATGAAGATGCCATAAGCCCTGGGAAGGCGGCGGCCTCCCAGGTGAAGATGCCATAAGCCCTGGGAAGGCGGCAGCCTCCCAGGTGAAGACGCCGGAAGCCCTGGGAAGGCGGCAGCCTCCCAGGTGAAGACGCTGGAGGAAGACGCCGGAAGCCCTGGGAAGGCGGCGGCCATGCAAAAGAGCTTAAAGGCCACCACCTCCAAGGTTAAGATGTCGGATGAAGACGCCGGAAGCCCTGGGAAGGCGGTGGCCTCCCAGGTGAAGACACCTGAAGCCCTGGGAAGGCGGAGGGAATGCAAAATAGCATAAATGCCGCCACCTCCCAGGTGAAGACGCCAGAGGAAGACACTGGAAGCCCTGGGAATGCGGCGGCCTCCCAGGTAAAGACGCCGGAAGCCCTGGGAAGGCGGCAGCCTCCCAGGTGAAGACGCCAGAAGCCCTGGGAATGCGGCGACCATGCAAAAGAGCTTAAAGGCTGCCTCCCCCAGGTGCAGACCCTGAATAATAAACTTTAAAAAAAAAAACACGTGGTGTCATTTATTTTAATATTTTCTTTACAGGCGGACTACAGGTGCCAGTAGGCCCTTTATGTCCAGGCATGCTGGCACTTGTGGTTCTCCAAGTGCCGACATACTGGGACAGGCATGCTGGGACCTGTAGGCTGCCTGTAAAGAACAATATTAGCATACAATGAACCTTGCACCCACGCCACCAGGGGTGCGGGGCATAGCACTGCACTATCAGCCCAGTGCTGGTTGTTGCTCGGGAGGGGGGGACACCATTTTTATTTTCTGTGGGCCCCACTTTCCGAGGAATTCCAGCCCTGGGCTGACTGCTTTGGGGGGTGCCTAATGTTATGGCAGGGGGACCCCACACTGAGTGTCTCCCCTGCTATGGCATTACCCCTCCCAGCTGGTTCAGCCTGGTGCTTGTTTAAGTGATATATGGGGGACTACACTTTTTATTTTTTTCTCTAGAGGGGTGGAGGGTTGGTTAGCTGTCAGTGCCTCCCCAGCATCTGACCTCACCGCACGTCACTGCAAAAAGGGGCACTGACATGATGTGAGGAGGGGAATGGAGGCAGCAGGAAGCCACAGACTGAGAGTTGTATAGTGGGAACAGTAGGGTCCCTTGGGGGACCAAAAAAGGGTCCGGCCATTACACAAAGTAAGTCAGGGAAGCAAGATATGGCTATATACTAGAGCTGCAACCAACGTAAATTAACGAACAACTATAATTCTAATTTACCATCCTCATCCCATAGCGAAGCATGGGTATTCAGCTAGTATACAGTATATATATATATATATATATATATATATCTATCCATATCTATATACTGTATATATATAAAAGGTAAATACCACTGACTCATCATAAAATTTCCTGAGCCATAAGGACTATGAACTTGACATTTAGACAGTAGCTTGCTTTTGTGACGTACACTAAAAATGGATTCTTCAAAATTCCACCCACAAAGGGGTTAAAAGGGGTGAGATCTTTATTGGGAATTCCTCCCTTACAGAGGAGAGTTAAGACAGCCCACCTAGCCAGCGCTATAAAGAATGCATGGTACCAGCGATACCAAGTCGTGGAGGGGGAGGACACAATGCTCTGTTTCTGGACTTCCTTGCCAGTGGCACTAGCAGAGCAGTCCATTATTCAAATAGGGGAGCCACATCAACTGCCACTCCTAAAAACTGTCACACATCGCTGGGTGTGACTCCTATATTTGAATAATGGACTGCTCTGCAACTGCTACTGGCAAGGCAGTCCAGCCTTATGGTTCAGGAGATTTTGTGATGAGTCGGTGGTATTTGCCTTTTTATATATATATATATATATATATATATATATATCTCCTCTATCTATCCATCCATCTATCTATCTATCTATATTACATATATGTACTTAACCAACCTATTTCCAGTCAGGAGAGGATATTATCTCAATTATCAGAGGTTAACCTGTCACTTGAACTTAACATTGCCGAACCTCTCAGAGAGCAATAGGAGGAAAGGAGAGATATTTTGATTCGTAAATGCATTAAAGGAAAGCTTGATAGTCAGCAACTGATTATCTGCTGTGTAAAGAGTACCGACAGCTCTCCCATTGACCTTAAGTGTTGTGTGAAAATCTTTTACCTTTTTATCTCAGCCCTAAGAAGAGCGAGAAGCTAAGCAAAGAGACCTAGGGCCCTTTGGAATAGAGTCAGCCTATCCCTGTAAACCTTACATATTTAACATACAGCGGATGGAGCTTTGTCATTCCAGCATTTACAGCACTGAGCAGGTCAGCAACAGAGGTGGAACTGGGCAGATAAGGAGGTGGATTATTCTCCTCAGCGCCAGCCTTTTGACAGCATCAATCTGGGGAAGGCCCGCTTGGAGGTTGCTGCCTAACAAATATTGGCAGCGGCAGGCGGAGCATGTCCTGTTGTAAGACTAATTGTTGATCTTCTGTGATAAACTAACCAGTTAACTTTAGGTATATCCCGTTGTCCAGAAAATAAGACACAGAGACTACAGATTTCTGTACAATAAAATCTTTGTGATTATACTTGAAATTCCATAGCGAAGCACGGGTATTCAGCTAGTAATCAATGGGGGGTATTCAATCTAATAGACAGGAAAAAACAGACACCCAACCGACTTTTCAAACAATTGAATTCCACCCTGTGGGCCAAATGTAATAGTGAGAGTTTCAGAAAGTGAGAGATTTGGTAAGGTTTTGCAGGTTTTTTTTAAAGTGGCAATCATTTACACTGCAAAACCAGGTTGATCTTGCTGTGAAAATGATAGTGATGAGCGGGTTCGGTTTCTCGGAAACCGAACCCCCCCAAACTTCAGCCTTTTTACACGGGTCCGAGCCGTGCTCGGATTCTCCCGTGTGGCTCGGGTAAACCGAGCGCGCCCGAACGTCATCATCCCGCTGTCGGATTCTCGCGAGACTCGGATTCTATATAAGCAGCCGCGCGTCGCCGCCATTTTCACACGTGCATTGAGATTGATAGGGAGAGGACGTGGCTGGCGTCCTCTCCGTTATAGTAGAAAAGAGTGACTTAGTTATAATTGTGGGGAGCATTGGGGACGGGGAGCAGCTGTTAGGGAGTACAGTGCAGGGTTTTGATTATAATAACACCAGTGAGTTTAATCCGTTGTTTCTCTGCCTGAAAAAAACGCTCCACCATATCTGTGCTCAGTGTGCTGCACTGCTGCATGATATATCTGTGCTGAGTGCACTGCTCACACTGCCTAATTGTGGGGACTGGGGAGCAGTTATAGCAGGAGTACAGTGCACAGTTTTGCTGACAGTGACCACCAGTCCAGTATACGTTTGTCTGCCTGAAAAACACTCCTGTGGTGGCTTTTTTTTTCTTCATACTAGTTTAGCAGTCTGCTGACAGTGTCCACCAGGTCCGTTATTATTATACAGTATATTATATATATATATATATATATATATATATAGCAGTACGGTAGGCCACGGCTGTACCTACCTCTGTGTCATCAGTCGTCGTCCATAAGTAATATAATACTATACTATCCATCCATCTACATTGTATACCTGTGGTGGCATTTTTTTCTTCATACTAGTTTAGCAGTCTGCTGACAGTGTCCACCAGGTCCGTTATTATTATACAGTATATTATATATATATATAGCAGTACGGGTTGCCACGGCTGTACCTACCTCTGTGTCGTCAGTCGTCCTCCATAAGTAATATAATACTATACTATCCATCCATCTACATTGTATACCTGTGGTGGCTTTTTTTTTCTTCATACTAGTTTAGCAGTCTGCTGACAGTGTCCACCAGGTCCGTTATTATTATACAGTATATTATATATATATATATAGCAGTACGGTAGGCCAAGCTGTACCTACCTCTGTGTCGTCACTCGTCCTCCATAAGTAATATAATACTATACTATCCATCCATCTACATTGTATACCTGTGGTGGCTTTTTTTTTCTTCATACTAGTTTAGCAGTCTGCTGACAGTGTCCACCTGGTCCGTTATTATATTATACAGTATATTATATATATATAGCAGTACGGTAGGCCACGGCTGTACCTACATCTGTGTCGTCAGTCGTCGTCCATAAGTAATATAATACTATACTATCCATCCATCTACATTGTATACCTGTGGTGGCTTTTTTTTTCTTCATACTAGTTTAGCAGTCTGCTGACAGTGTCCACCAGGTCCGTTATTATATTATACAGTATATTATATATATATAGCAGTACGGTAGGCCACGGCTGTACCTACCTCTGTGTCGTCAGTCGTCGTCCATAAGTAATATAATACTATACTATCCATCCATCTACATTGTATACATGTGGTGGCTTTTTTTTTCTTCATACTAGTTTAGCAGTCTGCTGACAGTGTCCACCAGGTCCGTTATTATTATACAGTATATTATATATATATAAAGCAGTACGGTAGGCCACGGCTGTACCTACCTCTGTGTCGTCAGTCGTCGTCCATAAGTAATATAATACTATACTATCCATCCATCTACATTGTATACCTGTGGTGGCTTTTTTTTTCTTCATACTAGTTTAGCAGTCTGCTGACAGTGTCCACCAGGTCCGTTATTATATTATACAGTATATTATATATATATAGCAGTACGGTAGGCCACGGCTGTACCTACCTCTGTGTCGTCAGTCGTCCTCCATAAGTAATATAATACTATACTATCCATCCATCTACATTGTATACCTGTGGTGGCTTTTTTTTTCTTCATACTAGTTTAGCAGTCTGCTGACAGTGTCCACCTGGTCCGTTATTATTATACAGTATATTATATATATATATAGCAGTACGGTAGGCCACGGCTGTACCTACCTCTGTGTCGTCACTCGTCCTCCATAAGTAATATAATACTATACTATCCATCCATCTACATTGCATACCTGTGGTGGCTTTTTTTTTCTTCATACTAGTTTAGCAGTCTGCTGACAGTGTCCACCAGGTCCGTTATTATTATACAGTATATTATATATATATATAGCAGTACGGTAGGCCACGGCTGTACCTACCTCTGTGTCGTCACTCGTCCTTCATAAGTAATATAATACTATACTATCCATCCATCTACATTGTATACCTGTGGTGGCTTTTAGTTGTGCGCATTAAAATATGGAGAACAAAAATGTGGAGGTTAAAAAAATAGGGAAAGATCAAGATCCACTTCCACCTCGTGCTGAAGCTGCTGCCACTAGTCATGGCCGAGACGATGAAATGCCATCAACGTCGTCTGCCAAGGCCGATGCTCAATGTCATAGTACAGAGCATGTAAAATCCAAAACACAAAAGATCAGTAAAAAAATTACCCAAAAATCAAAATTAAAAGCGTCTGAGGAGAAGCGTAAACTTGCCAATATGCCATTTACGACACGGAGTGGCAAGGAACGGCTGAGGCCCTGGCCTATGTTCATGGCTAGTGGTTCAGCTTCACATGAGGATGGAAGCACTCATCCTCTCGCTAGAAAAAAGAAAAGACTTAAGGTGGCAAAAGCACAGCAAAGAACTGTGCGTTCTTCGAAATCACAAATCCCCAAGGAGAGTCCAATTGTGTCGGTTGCGATGCCTGACCTTCCCAACACTGGACGGGAAGAGCTTGCGCCTTCCACCATTTGCACGACCCCTACAAGTGCTGGAAGGAGCACTCGCAGTCCAGTTCCGGATAGTCAAATTTAAGATGTCAGTGTTGAAGTACACCAGGATGAGGATATGGGTGTTGCTGGCGCTGGGGAGGAAATTGACAAGGAGGATTCTGATGGTGAGGTGGTTTGTTTAATTCAGGCACCCGGGGAGACACCTGTTGTCCGTGGGACAAATATGGCCATTGACATGCCTGGTCAAAATACAAAAAAAATCAGCACTTCGGTGTGGAATTATTTCAACACAAATGCGGACAACAGGTGTCAAGCCGTGTGTTGCCTTTGTCAAGCTATAATAAGTATGGGTAAGGACGTTAACCACCTCGGAACATCCTCCCTTATACGTCACCTGCAGCGCATTCATCATAAGTCAGTGACAAGTTCAAAAACTTTGGGCGACAGCGGAAGCAGTCCACTGACCAGTAAATCCCTTCCTCTTGTAACCAAGCTCCCGCAAACCACACCACCAACTCCCTCAGTGTCAATTTCCTCCTTACCCAGGAAAGCCAATAGTCCTGCAGGCCATGTCACTGGCAAGTCTGACGAGTCCTCTACTGCCTGGGATTCCTCCGATGCATCCTTGAGTGTAACGCCTACTGCTGCTGGCGCTGCTGTTGTTGCTGCTGGGAGTCGATCGGCATCCCAGAGGGGAAGTCGGAAGACCACTTGTACTACTTCCAGTAAGCAATTGACTGTCCAACAGTCCTTTGCGAGGAAGATGAAATATCACAGCAGTCATCCTGCTGCAAAGCGGATAACTCAGGCCTTGGCAGCCTGGGCGGTGAGAAACGTGGTTCCGGTATCCATCGTTACTTCAGAGCCAACTATAGACTTGATTGAGGTACTGTGTCCCCGGTACCAAATACCATCTAGGTTCCATTTCTCTAGGCAGGCGATACCAAGAATGTACACAGACCTCAGAAAAAGAGTCACCAGTGTCCTAAAAAATGCAGTTGTACCCAATGTCCACTTAACCACGGACATGTGGACAAGTGGAGCAGGGCAGACTCAGGACTACATGACTGTGACAGCCCACTGGGTAGATGTATTGCCTCCCGCTGCAAGAACAGCAGCGGCGGCACCAGTAGCAGCATCTCGCAAACGCCAACTCGTTCCTAGGCAGGCTACGCTTTGTATCACCGCTTTCCAGAATACGCACACAGCTGAAAACCTCTTATGGCAACTGAGGAAGATCATCGCAGAATGGCTTACCCAAATTGGACTCTCCGGGGGATTTGTGGCATCGGACAACGCCAGCAATATTGTGCGTGCATTACATCTGGGCAAATTCCAGCACGTCCCATGTTTTGCACATACCTTGAATTTGGTGGTGCAGAATTATTTAAAAAACGACAGGGGCGTGCAAGAGATGCTGTCGGTGGCCAGAAGAATTGCGGGCCACTTTCGGCGTACAGGCACCGCGTACAGAAGACTGGAGCACCACCAAAAACACCTGAACCTGCCCTGCCATCATCTGAAGCAAGAGGTGGTAACGAGGTGGAATTCAACCCTCTATATGCTTCAGAGGATGGAGGAGCAGCAAAAGGCCATTCAAGCCTATACATCTGCCCACGATATAGGCAAAGGAGGTGGAATGCACCTGTCTCAAGCGCAGTGGAGAATGATTTCAACGTTGTGCAAGGTTCTGCAACCTTTTGAACTTGCCACACGTGAAGTCAGTTCAGACACTGCCAGCCTGAGTCAGGTCATTCCCCTCATCAGGCTTTTGCAGAAGAAGCTGGAGACATTGAAGGAGTAGCTAAAACAGAGCGATTCCGATAGGCATGTGGGACTTGTGGATGGAGCCCTTCATTCGCTTAACCAGGATTCACGGGTGGTCAATCTGTTGAAATCAGAGCACTACATTTTGGCCACCGTGCTCGATCCTAGATTTAAAACCTACCTTGTATCTCTCTTTCCGGCAGACACAAGTCTGCAGGGGTTCAAAGACCTGCTGGTGAGAAAATTGTCAAGTCAAGCGGAACGTGAACCGTCAACAGCTCCTCCTTCACATTCTCCCGCAACTGGGGGTGCGAGGAAAAGGCTACGAATTCCAAGCCCACCCGCTGGCGGTGATGCAGGGCAGTCTGGAGCGAGTGCTGACATCTGGTCCGGACTGAAGGACCTGCCAACGATTACTGACATGTCGTCTACTGTCACTGCATATGATTATATGATTCTCTCACCATTGAAAGAATGGTGGAGGATTATATGAGTGACCGCATCCAAGTAGGCACGTCAGACAGTCCGTACGTATACTGGCAGGAAAAAGAGGCAATTTGGAGGCCCTTGCACAAACTGGCTTTAGTCTGCCTAAGTTGCCCTCCCTCCAATGTGTACTCCGAAAGAGTGTTTAGTGCCAGCGCTCACCTTGTCAGCAATCGGCGTACGAGGTTACTTCCAGAAAATGTGGAGAAGATGATGTTCATTAAAATTAATTATAATCAATTCCTCCGTGGAGACATTCACCAGCAGCAATTGCCTCCAGAAAGTACACGGGGACCTGAGATGGTGGATTCCAGTGGGGACAAATTAATAATCTGTGAGGAGGGGGCTGTACACAGTGAAAGGGGTGATGAATCGGACGATGATGATGAGGTGGACATCTTGCCTCTGTAGAGCCAGTTTGTGCACGGAGAGATTGATTGCTTCTTTTTTGGTGGGGGCCCAAACCAACCAGTCATTTCAGTCACAGTCGTGTGGCAGACCCTGTCGCTGAAATGATGGGTTCGTTAAAGTGTGCATGTCCTGTTTATACAACATAAGGGCCCAAGGACAATTCCATCTTGCACATCTTTTTTCTTTCATTTTTCTTTGCGTCATGTGCTGTTTGGGGAGTATTTTTTTGAAGGGTCATGTGCTGTTTGTGGAGTATTTTTTTGAAGGGCCATCCTGCGTGACACTGCAGTGCCACTCCTAGATGGGCCAGGTGTTTGTGTCGGCCACTTGGGTCGCTGAGCTTAGTCACACAGCTACCTCATTGCGCCTCTTTTTTTCTTTGCGTCATGTGCTGTTTGGGGAGTATTTTTTTGAAGGGCCATCCTGCGTGACACTGCAGTGCCACTCCTAGATGGGCCAGGTGTTTGTGTCGGCCACTAGGGTCGCTTAGCTTAGTCACACAGCTACCTCATTGCGCCTCTTTTTTTCTTAGCGTCATGTGCTGTTTGGGGAGTATTTTTTTGAAGGGCCATCCTGCGTGACACTGCAGTGCCACTCCTAGATGGGCCAGGTGTTTGTGTCGGCCACTTGGGTCGCTGAGCTTAGTCACACAGCTACCTCATTGCGCCTCTTTTTTTCTTTGCGTCATGTGCTGTTTGGGGAGTATTTTTTTGAAGGGCCATCCTGCATGACACTGCAGTGCCACTCCTAGATGGGCCAGGTGTTTGTGTCGGCCACTAGGGTCGCTGAGCTTAGTCACACAGCTACCTCATTGCGCCTCTTTTTTTCTTAGCATCATGTGCTGTTTGGGGAGTATTTTTTTGAAGGGCCATCCTGCATGACACTGCAGTGCCACTCCTAGATGGGCCAGGTGTTTGTGTCGGCCACTAGGGTCGCTTAGCTTAGTCACACAGCTACCTCATTGCACCTCTTTTTTTCTTAGCATCATGTGCTGTTTGGGGAGTATTTTTTTGAAGGGCCATCCTGCGTGACACTGCAGTGCCACTCCTAGATGGGCCAGGTGTTTGTGTCGGCCACTAGGGTCGCTTAGCTTAGTCACACAGCTACCTCATTGCGCCTCTTTTTTTCTTTGCGTCATGTGCTGTTTGGGGAGTATTTTTTGAAGGGCCATCCTGCGTGACACTGCAGTGCCGCTCTTAGATGGGCCAGGTGTTTGTGTCGGCCACTAGGGTCGCTTAGCTTAGTCACACAGCTACCTCATTGCGCCTCTTTTTTTCTTTGCGTCATTTGCTGTTTGGGGAGTATTTTTTGAAGGGCCATCCTGCGTGACACTACAGTGCCACTCCTAGATGGGCCAGGTGTTTGTGTCGGCCACTAGGGTTGCTTAGCTTAGTCACACAGCTACCTCATTGCGCCTCTTTTTTTCTTTGCGTCATGTGCTGTTTGGGGAGTATTTTTTTGAAGGGCCATCCTGCGTGACACTGCAGTGCCACTCCTAGATGGGCCAGGTGTTTGTGTCGGCCACTAGGGTCGCTTAGCTTAGTCACACAGCTACCTCATTGCGCCTCTTTTTTTCTTTGCGTCATGTACTGTTTGGGGAGTATTTTTTTGAAGGGCCATCCTGTCTGACACTGCAGTTCCACTCCTAGATGGGCCAGGTGTTTGTGTCGGCCACTTGTGTCGCTTAGCTTAGCCATCCAGCAACCTCGGTGCAAATTTGAGGACTAAAAATAATATTGTGAGGTGTGAGGTGTTCAGAATAGACTGAAAATGAGTGGAAATTATGGTTATTGAGGTTAATAATACTATGGGATCAAAATGACCCCCAAATTCTATGATTTAAGCTGTTTTTTAGGGTTTTTTGAAAAAAACACCCGAATCCAAAACACACCCGAATCCGACAAAAAAAATTCGGTGAGGTTTTGCCAAAACGCGTTCGAACCCAAAACACGGCCGCGGAACCGAACCCAAAACCAAAACACAAAACCCGAAAAATTGCCGGTGCACATCACTAGTAAATGATTGACATTTAAAAAAAACTGCAAAACCTTACCAAATCTCTCACTTTTTATATATATGTGTTTTACCAAGCTTACATTAATCAGCAGCAAAAGTACAAGGACTAAAATGAGTTATATATCCGCCTTCATTTTTTCAAGTTGACCTAAGACTGTGACATTTCATATTAAATCATTTGGCAGCTGGAGCCTGTGAACCAAAATAATGGTCATTTTGTACTCTTATCTTTGAGATGTCAACACCCTAAATGGCTTTGAATTAATGAAGAGAAAGCAGTTGGTTAAAAAAAATATATATATCAGATTATTATAAATTGTACAGACAGCTGCTGATATTAGCAACCATGGTCATTGGCTTATTATTGTTACCGTCCATTAGTAGAATGCAAAAGGGGATGAAAACAACCAATACAACTGATCCTGACAGATAAAATAATTTTATATCCTCTGAACAGGTTTGATAGCTATATATACTGTAGATAAATTCCCATATATATGTGTAACGTCACTATGTATATACTGTAGGATGTTTAGTTACAAATGTATCAAAAACTGCGGACAGTTTAACCCAGATCCTTCTTACTACACACACAGTACTACTGTATACTAGAACAGGCTGAGATCACCAACAATCTGATGGCCATCTCCTCTCTCGTTTGTCAGTATTGCAGTGCCTATGGCTGTACCTATAGCACAAGGCCAGAGAGACAATGGTAAGTATCACTGCTACTCAGGGGCGGATTGGAAACAAAAAGCGGCCCTGGAAAAATTTGTACTAGTGGCCCCACATGGGCAGCACCAGAAGTGTAAGGTCTAGCCATGGGCCATGGCAGCAGCACCCTCCCCCCAAGACTTTCCAGATAGTGGGCATGTCCAGCATCAAGGGGGAAGTTAAAAAGAAATCAAATTAAATATTATGAGCACATGCCTGTATGATAGACCTTCAGAATTTAGGAAACTATATCATTCTTTAGAAAGATATATTTTCTTGCTTATTACACCAACCGTATCCCAATCACTATTCACTCAATCTTATATGTCAGCCAAGCAGGCAGACAGAGCATACACTAGATCATCTGCAATCACAGGCTAAGTGGCAAAGTCATTTTCATATATACAAATTATTTAGCATCTTATTCATTATGTCTATAAAAAGAACCACATGTCCTCAAACAAAACAGGCCCCATGGGTGCGTCGGCCCACCGGGAATCTTCCCTGTATGCCCTATGGCCAATCCGCCTCTGCTGCTACTTCTGTACTCTGGTAGTTAAGTATCCCTCAACCCTTAAGCCTCAAACACTGGTGATATGGATACTTTATGAAAATGCACGTAAAGACTAGTGATGAGCGGGTTCGGTTCCTCGGAAAGCGAACCCACCCGAACTTCACCCATTTTACACGGGTCCGAGGCATACTCGGATTCTCCCGTATGGCTCGGTTAAACCGAGCACGCCCGAACGTCATCATCCCGCTGTCGGATTCTCGCGAGATTCGGATTCTATATAAGCAGCCGCGCATCGCCGCCATTTTCACTTGTGCATTGGAAATGTTAGGGAGAGGACGTGGCTGGCGTCCTCTCCGTTTATTGTTGAACTTGATTGTGCTTTATTGCTTAATTGTGGGGAGGACTGGGGAGCAGCTGTATAATATAGGAGGAGTACAGTGCAGAGTTTTGCTGGTCAGTGACCACCAGTTTTATCCACTCTTTGCCTGAAAAAAACGCTCCTTATTTGTGCTCAGTGTGCTGCATATATCTGTGCTCACACTGCTGAATTGTGGGGACTGGGGAGCAGCTGTATTATATAGCAGGAGTACAGTGCAGAGTTTTGCTGACAGTGACCACCAGTATACGTTGTCTGCCTGAAAAACACTCCATATCTGTGCTCAGTGTGCTGCTTTATTGTGGGGACTGGGGACCACCAGTATAATATTATATAGGAGGAGTACAGTGCAGAGTTTTGCTGACCAGTGACCATCAGTATACGTTGTCTGCCTGAAAAACACTCCATATCTGTGCTGCATTGTAGACAGTATATAGTAGGAGTACAGTGCATAATTTTGCTGACCACCAGTATATAATATATAGGAGTACGGTACAGTAGGCCACTGCTGTACCTACCTCTGTGTCGTCAAGTATACTATCCATCCATACCTGTGGTGCATTTCAGTTTTGCACAGTTTGCTGACCACCAGTAAATAATATATAGCAGTACGGTACAGTAGGCCACTGCTGTACCTACCTCTGTGTCGTCAAGTATACTATCCATCCATACCTGTGGTGCATTTCATTTTTGCACAGTTTGCTGACCACCAGTATATAATATATAGCATTACGGTACAGTAGGTCACTGCTGTAACTACCTCTGTGTCGTCAAGTATACTATCCATCCATACCTGTGGTGCATTTCAGTTTTGCACAGTTTGCTGACCACCAGTATATAATATATAGCAGTACTGTACAGTAGGCCACTGCTGTACCTAGCTCTGTGTCGTCAAGTATACTATCCATCCATACCTGTGGTGCATTTCAGTTTTGCACAGTTTGCTGACCACCAGTATATAATATATAGCAGTACGGTACAGTAGGCCACTGCTGTACCTACCTCTGTGATGTCAAGTATACTATCCATCCATACCTGTGGTGCATTTCAGTTTTGCACAGTTTGCTGACCACCAGTATATAATATATAGCATTACGGTACAGTAGGCCACTGCTGTAACTACCTCTGTGTCGTCAAATATACTATCCATCCATACCTGTGGTGCATTTCAGTTTTGCACAGTTTGCTGACAACCAGCATATAATATATAGCAGTACGGTACAGTAGGCCACTGCTGTACCTACCTCTGTGTCGTCAAGTATACTATCCATCCATACCTGTGGTGCATTTCATTTTTGCACAGTTTGCTGACCACCAGTATATAATATATAGCAGTACGGTACAGTAGGCCACTGCTGTACCTACCTCTGTGCCGTCAAGTATACTATCCATCCATACCTGTGGTGCATTTCAGTTGTGCGCAGTATATATAGTAGTAGGCCATTGCTATTGATACTGGCATATAATTCCACACATTAAAAAATGGAGAACAAAAATGTGGAGGTTAAAATAGGGAAAGATCAAGATCCACTTCCACCTCGTGCTGAAGCTGCTGCCACTAGTCATGGTCGAGACGATGAAATGCCATCAACGTCGTCTGCCAAGGCCGATGCCCAATGTCATAGTAGAGAGCATGTAAAATCCAAAAAACAAAAGTTCAGTAAAATGACCCAAAAATCAAAATTGAAAGCGTCTGATGAGAAGCGTAAACTTGCCAATATGCCATTTACGACACGGAGTGGCAAGGAACGGCTGAGGCCCTGGCCTATGTTCATGGCTAGTGGTTCAGATTCACATGAGGATGGAAGCACTCATCCTCTCGCTAGAAAAATGAAAAGACTTAAGCTGGCAAAAGCACAGCAAAGAACTGTGCGTTCTTCTAAATCACAAATCCCCAAGGAGAGTCCAATTGTGTCGGTTGCGATTCCTGACCTTCCCAACACTGGACGGGAAGAGCTTGCGCCTTCCACCATTTGCACACCCCCTGCAAGTGCTGGAAGGAGCACCCACAGTCCAGTTCCTGATAGTCAAATTGAAGATGTCACTGTTGAAGTACACCAGGATGAGGATATGGGTGTTGCTGGCGCTGGGGAGGAAATTGACAAGGAGGATTCTGATGGTGAGGTGGTTTGTTTAATTCAGGCACCCGGGGAGACACCTGTTGTCCGTGGGACGAATATGGCCATTGACATGCCTGGTCAAAATACCAAAAAAATCAGCTCTTCGGTGTGGAATTATTTCAACACAAATGCGGACAACAGGTGTCAAGCCGTGTGTTGCCTTTGTCAAGCTGTAATAAGTAGGGGTAAGGACGTTAACCACCTAGGCACATCCTCCCTTATACGTCACCTGGACCGCATTCATCAGAAGTCAGTGACAAGTTCAAAAACTTTGGGTGACAGTGGAAGGAGTCCAATGATCACTAAATCCCTTCCTCTTGTAACCAAGCTCCTGCAAACCACACCACCAACTCCCTCAGTGTCAATTTCCTCCTTACACAGGAAAGCCAATAGTCCTGCAGGCCATGTCACTGGCAAGACTGACGAGTCCTCTCCTGCCTGGGATTCCTCCGATGCATCCTTGAGTGTAACGCCTACTGCTGCTGGCGCTGCTGTTGTTGCTGCTGGGAGTCGATCGTTGTCCCAGAGGGAAAGTCGGAAGACCACTTGTACTACTTCCAGTAAGCAATTGACTGTCCAACAGTCCTTTGCGAGGAAGATGAAATATCACAGCAGTCATCCTGCTGCAAAGCGGATAACTCAGGCCTTGGCAGCCTGGGCGGTGAGAAACGTGGTTCCGGTATCCATCGTTAACTCAGAGGCAACTAGAGACTTGATTTGAGGTACTGTGTCCCCGGTACCAAATACCATCTAGGTTCCATTTCTCTAGGCAGGCGATACCGAAAATGTACACAGACCTCAGAAAAAGAGTCACCAGTGTCCTAAAACATGCAGTTGTACCCAATGTCCACTTAACCACGGACATGTGGACAAGTGGAGCAGGGCAGACTCAGGACTATATGACTGTGACAGCCCACTGGGTAGATGTATTGCCTCCCGCAGCAAGAACAGCAGCGGCGGCACCAGTAGCAGCATCTCGCAAATGCCAACTCGTTCCTAGGCAGGGTACGCTTTGTATCACCGCTTTCCAGAATACGCACACAGCTGACAACCTCTTACGGAAACTGAGGAACATCATCGCAGAATGGCTTACCCCAATTGGACTCTCCTGGGGATTTGTGACATCGGACCACGCCACAAATATTGTGCGTGCATTACATCTGGGCAAATTCCAGCACATCCCATGTTTTGCACATACATTGAATTTGGTGGTGCAGAATTATTTAAAAAACGACAGGGGCGTGCAAGAGATGCTGTCGGTGGCCCGAAGAATTGCAGGCCACTTTCGGCATTCAGCCACCGCGTGCCGAAGACTGGAGCACCACCAAACATTCCTGAACCTACCCTGCCATCATCTGAAGCAAGAGGTGGTAACGAGGTGGAATTCAACCCTCTATATGCTTCAGAGGATGGAGGAGCAGCAAAAGGCCATTCAAGCCTATACATCTGCCCACGATATAGGCAAAGGAGGGGGAATGCACCTGACTCAAGCGCAGTGTAGAATGATTTCAACGTTGTACAAGGTTCTGCAACCCTTTGAACTTGCCACACGTGAAGTCAGTTCAGACACTGCCAGCCTGAGTCAGGTCATTCCCCTCATCAGGCTTTTGCAGAAGAAGCTGGAGACATTGAAGGAGGAGCTAAAACAGAGCGATTCCGCTAGGCATGTGGGACTTGTGGATGGAGCACTTCATTCGCTTAACCAGGATTCACGTGTGGTCAATCTGTTGAAATCAGAGCATTACATTTTGGCCACTGTGCTCAATCCTAAATTTAAAACCTACGTTGTATCTCTCTTTCCGGCAGACACAAGTCTGCAGAGGTTCAAAGACCTGCTGGTGAGAAAATTGTCAAGTCAAGCGGAACGTAAACCGTCAACATCTCCTCCTTCACATTCTCCCGCAACTGGGGGTGCGAGGAAAAGGCTAAGAATTCCGAGCCCACCCGCTGGCGGTGATGCAGGGCAGTCTGGAGCGAGTGCTGACATCTGGTCCGGACTGAAGGACCTGCCAACGATTACTGACATGTCGTCTACTGTCACTGCATATGACTCTCTCACCATTGAAAGAATGGTGGAGGATTATATGAGTGACCGCATCCAAGTAGGCACGTCAGACAGTCCGTACGTATACTGGCAGGAAAAAGAGGCAATTTGGAGGCCCTTGCACAAACTGACTATTCTACCTAAGTTGCCCTCCCTCCAGTGTGTACTCCGAAAGAGTGTTTAGTGCAGCCGCTCATCTTGTCAGCAATCGGCGTACGAGGTTACTTCCAGAAAATGTGGAGAAGATGATGTTCATCAAAATGAATTATAATCAATTCCTCCGTGGAGACATTCACCAGCAGCAATTGCCTCCAGAAAGTACACAGGGACCTGAGATGGTGGATTCCAGTGGGGACGAATTAATAATCTGCGAGGAGGGGGATGTACACAGTGAAAGGGGTGAGGAATCGGAGGATGATGATGAGGTTGACATCTTGCCTCTGTAGAGCCAGTTTGTGCAAGGATAGATTGATTGCTTCTTTTTTTGGTGGGGGCCCAAACCAACCAGTCATTTCAGTCACAGTCGTGTGGCAGACCCTGTCGCTGAAATGATGGGTTCGTTAAAGTGTGCATGTCCTGTTTATACAACGTAAGGGTGGGTGGGAGGGTCCAAGGACAATTCCATCTTGCACCTCTTTTTTCTTTCATTTTTCTTTGCATCATGTGCTGTTTGGGGAAAATTTTTTTGAAGTGCCATCCTGCCTGACACTGCAGTGCCACTCCTAGATGGGCCAGGTGTTTGTGTCGGCCACTTGTGTCGCTTAGCTTAGTCACACAGCGACCTTGGTGCGCCTCTTTTTTTCTTTGCATCATGTGCTGTTTGGGGACAATTTTTTTGAAGTGCCATCCTGCCTGACACTGCAGTGCCAGTCCTAGATGGGCCAGGTGTTTGTGTCGGCCACTTGTGTCGCTTAGCTTAGTCACACAGCGACCTTGGTGCGCCTCTTTTTTTCTTTGCATCATGTGCTGTTTGGGGACTATTTTTTTGAAGTGCCCTCCTGCCTGACACTGCAGTGCCACTCCTAGATGGGCCAGGTGTTTGTGTCGGCCACTTGGGTCGCTTAGCTTAGTCACACAGCGACCTTGGTGCGCCTCTTTTTTTCTTTGCATCATGTGCTGTTTGGGGACAATTTTTTTGAAGTGCCATCCTGCCTGACACTGCAGTGCCACTCCTAGATGGGCCAGGTGTTTGTGTCGGCCACTTGTGTCGCTTAGCTTAGCCATCCAGCGACCTCTGTGCAAATTTTAGGACTAAAAATAATATTGTGAGGTGTGAGGTGTTCAGAATAGACTGAAAATGAGTGTAAATTATGGTTATTGAGGTTAATAATACTATGGGATCAAAATTACCCCCAAATTCTATGATTTAAGCTGTTTTTGAGGGTTTTTTGTAAAAAAACACCCGAATCCAAAACACACCCGAATCCGACAAAAAATTTTCAGGGAGGTTTTGCCAAAACGCGTCCGAATCCAAAACACGGCCACGGAACCAAATCCAAAACCAAAACACAAAACCCGAAAAATGTCCGGTGCACATCACTAGTAAAGACGCTTTTGTGATAATGTAGCACAACAGAATGCTAGTAAACATGCCACTGTTTATTGGGCCATAAAAACAAGTGGGTTCTATTTTACCCATTTTCCAGCTTTAGGGGGGAGATCAAGTGGAGAGAGTACCAACCAATCAGCTCAAAACTGTCATTTCTCAAACAGCCTGTAATATGGCAGTTAGATGCTGATTCGCTCCACTCCATACGTGCCTAGTCTCCCGGAATGGTCGTGAGGCTCACAAAAATCGTGTGCCCCCTCCCCCTGGAAGAACAGGCAAGTCTCACAATGTTGAAGGTACACCCCTTCCTGGCTGTCCACTTAGTGAGTAAAGTGGGCGGTCCAGGCAGTCGATGATGAGATTCTCGCTGAGCCGCGTCATCATAGCCATGCCCCCTGCAGTATGATGCTGACAACATCTCTCCCTCCATACGTCATAATGCCCCCGCCCCCCGGAACCGGCCTGGCCAGGATGTCGACAAGTATGATCCACTCTCTCCACTATATTCCCTCCAAGACTACATCTCCCCTATAGTAATGAGTACATATGAGATTTTAGGCCTACATTTCTGGATGACTCAAACATGCTATTGAGAACATGGCAGGATTACCTTATTAGACAAAACTTTTTTATGAATAGTCAATGAGGTGGGATGCTACAAAAGTTGCATAAATAATGATAAATATTTTTTCTGTTATTTACCTAAAGTCAAATCATCCCATAAATAATTACCAGTTTTCATAACCGCCAAAGAAACATTGTTATACATTGTAAAATAACATCAGTCACCAATTTCAGTTTACAACAAAGAGAAGCTTAAGAATGCATGATTTTGCAAATTGCTATGGAAATGTCTAAAAATGTTTTCACTAGGATTATCAAAATTATTTCAAAATAATTTCTCATTGATTTTAAGGGACAGTTCATTTCATATGTAAGAAATTCACTCACACTAACCAAATTTCTAACTATACTCAGTGGCAAACTAACACGCTAACTAACTAATTTGCACAAAACACTTAGGGGTATATTTACTAAAGGTCCATTTTCATCGATTTATTTATTGTTTAAGGACCGATGCTGTGTTTCAGGGGCTTAAACACACATTTACTAAAAGATGATATATAAATCGGCTTTAGTTGTCTTGGTAAAGTCCTTAGAACAAGGAACTACACTAGTTGACAGAGAGAATCCATTTTTCCTGCTGCACTTATCTGCCGAGATCTCTACAATCACGGACCACTGAGTCAGGTCAGTACACCAATATTGCTGGAGAGAAAGGCTGCCTAACAGCACTCTGACTGCTCCGATCCATGTGCAAGGGGCCGTGACCAGCCGTGGTGAGTCACCCAGGTGTTGCCTAGTGTTGACAGGTGTTGCCTGTTACCAATGTGAGTATTCTTCCCAGCTATAGCGGCACTCTGCACTTTACAGTCCTCTTCAGTCATTTAAACAAACATCACTTCGCTTTATCAAACTTAGGGGCCCAATTATCAACAAGTTTTAGCTATTTAAAACTTGTTGCGTCTGATAAATGGTGCTTCAGCCAATCAGATCCCAGCTATCTTCTTTTTTTTTTTCAAACACATCAGTTAGGAGCTGATTGGCTGAAGCACCATTTATCATATGTAACAAGTTTTAAATAGCTAAAAATCATTGATAAATGGATCCCATATTACCAAGTCCAAGTTATAAAGACCCACTGGGATCCAGACACTGACAGTGGAAAATAATCCCCCTGCCCTGTCTAATTACTGGAGTGTCCAATTAAGGCCTGGGCTTACTATACCTTGCAAACACTATTTTTCTTGCAAACCTGTTTATAACTATCAGAAAAATAACTTTTTTTAAATTTACAATTTATTGTAAGAGAATCAGCTGCAGCAGCAGATCCCTATATATCCATGTATTTGTGTTTGAGTATGTCAAGTGTTAGCTAATAAATATATGTACGTTTAAAAGAGAAGCCGTCACTAACTTTCTTCATTGATCAGATATATTATTTGACTAATATTTATTTTCCTCACTGGTGCAGTCACTGGTGCCTGGGGCGCTGCAACCTCAGGGTGCAGCTGCAGTCACAACCCTCCTTGACACCTGCCACCATTTACAACTGCACAGCGGAGATTGCTCCATATGGGGAGGCTGCTTCAGTTGGAGACCCGCTACTCAGCTCCTGTATAAAAGGGGCTTTACCTAGCATATTGTGTATAAAGGGCTCTACCTGGCATAACGTGTATAAGAGGCTGTACCTGGTGTAATGTGTATAAATGGGGCTCTACCTGGCGTAATGTGTATAAGGGGCTCTACCTGCCGTAATGTGTATGAAAGGGGCTCTACCTGGCATAACGTGTATAAGGGGCTCTACCTGCTGTAATATGTAATAAAGGGGCTCTACCTGGTATAACATGTATAAAAGGGGCTGTACCTAGTGCAACATGTATAAGGGACTCTATTTGGCACAATGAGCATAAAGGGCTCTACCATGTATAAGGGGCTCTACCTGTCATAATGTGTATAAAAGGGGCTCAACCTGGTGTAATGTGTAGAAGGGACTCTACATGGCATAATGTGTATAAGGGGCTTTACCTGGCATAAAGTGTACAAGGGGCTCTACCTGGCGTAACATGTATAAAAGAGACTCTACCTGGTGTAATGTGTATTAGGGGCTTTGCCTGCTGTAACATGTATAAGGGGCTCTACCTGGCATAAGGTATTTAAGAGGCTCTACCTGATGTAACATGTGTGAAAGGAGCTCTACTTGGTGTAACGTGTATATGGGGCTCTACTTAGCATAACATGTATAAGGGGCTCTACATGGCATAATGTGTATAAGGGGCTGTATCTAGCATAACTACATGGCATAATGTGTATAAGTGGTACTACTGTGTGTTGTAATGTGACTGACAGACACTACTATGCAGTGAAATGTGAATTGGTACTATTCTGTGTTCACGCCCCTTCCCCATGAAGCCATGACCCTATATTTTTGTGCACTGTCCCTATTTTGAATTGGGGTGGGGCAAATGAAACTTTCACCCTGGACACACACAGTCTAAAACCGGCCCTACTTCTACGATATGAGAAACAAATGAGGAGGCAACAGACAGTAATTTGTAGTGGAGGGCATATATCGTGGGTAAAGGTAGGTGGGCATAACTCTGCCAGAGAGAATAGGCTGCAGCCGGGTAGGGCACAGAAAATAGCTACCTCCCCATCTCACATGGCAGACTTATCTGGAAACTGATCAATCATACAGATGAACGAATGTTTACACACTGGGGGTTATTCAGATGTGGTTGGAGGTGCAGCATTCATGTGCAAAGACCGATTAATGGTATTTTGCAGTTTCCATATGCATAGGACCCATTCTGCGCAACGTAACTGGGTCCTGTGACTAAGGTAGCAGGACGGCAGCAGACTGTCAGTGATTTACAGTTTGTTGATGTCTGGGGGGATGGGGAGGGGGCGTCAGCAGCCTCTGTTTGTGAAAACAGAGGGGTGTTGCCACCATTTAGGGTCAGGGATCTCCATCGTAGGATGAAGACTTCCATATGTGCCGGAAGCCACCCGATGGTGGGTGTTAGATCAGATGCTGCATCCTATGATGCAGGTTGGATCACTACTTCAGCAGGAGGCATCTGCTTGTAATAGTCACCTCCTGCTGCATTACCATACTGAGCTATCACTGCTGAATACATAATAAATACCGGCAGATGCTGGCAGTCATATGACCCACAGTGGCATCCTAACACTGAAGATCCTGACATCTGAGGGGGTAAGTATTTTTATCCACCCGTGCCCCCTATCCCTAACCCTCAGGGGGCGGTGGTTATGGCTAACCCTTCGGAGGTGTCAGATATGGCTAACCCTCAGGGGTGGCTACTAGGGCCTATCACCCCTAATGCCTAAACCTAACACCCCCCCCCCATCCCCTCCGAGCCCTAACCCTTAATTCAGATACCTTCCTTATATTGGCTGTCGATGAACAGGCGCCAGGCTCCTGAGTGGTATCAGGATTCCAGCTTCACATGACCATTGGCATCCTGACTGCCAGGATGCTGAACGCATCCCATCACCGCTTCTTCCAAGAAAGCAGCAGTGGTGGCACCTCCATCCACATCTGAATCAGGCCCACTGCGTCCATTTAAACATAAGAGCACACACATAGGTTGTGCTGTGTATATTCTGTTCATAGAATGTTACCACCATTCATCTCTGGGAAATGTTTTAATGATCCTGTAAATAGTTTAATGTATTCATAGCACAGTAGTGAACTACAATTTCCATAACACAAAATTAGAAGAGTAACAATGGGTTAGGACTGATTGATAGCACTTACTTTTTAGTTTCAATCATTGGTCTTTTTATGCACCACAGCTGTACAGAATAAAGGATGGCGAGATCAAAGTATTAGACTGTTCTGCTTCTCTTTTATTGTATGAACAGACGTGCTCTTTATTATTCTGCTTTACAAGGTTAAAAGGAAAGTATCTTCTGCATAGTCAAGTGCAGGCAGTGATACAGGTGCTTGGGATCCCTCTATAGATAAAACATGCAAAAAGTATCCTTCTAAATGAGTAAAAGAGAACCTCTGTTTATAGAGATGAGCGGGTTCGGTTTCTTTGAATCCGAACCCGCACGAACTTCACTTTTTTTTCCACGGGTCCGAGCGACTCGGATCTTCCCGCCTTGCTCGGTTAACCCGAGCGCGCCCGAACGTCATCATGACGCTGTCGGATTCTCGCGAGGCTCAGATTCTATCGCGAGACTCGGATTCTATATAAGGAGCCGCGCGTCGCCGCCATTTTCACTCGTGCATTGAGATTGATAGGGAGAGGACGTGTCTGGCGTCCTCTCCATTAGAATAGAGATAGATAGATTAGATAGAGAGAGATTGTGCAGAGTCGCAGACAGAGTTAGTTTACCACAGTCAGTGACCAGTGCAGTTGCTAGTTAACTTTTATTTAATATAATATATCCGTTCACTTCTCTCTGCTATATCCGTTCTCTGCCTGAAAAAAAAAACGATACACAGCACAGTCAGTCACACAGTGTGACTCAGTCTGTGTGCACTCAGCTCAGCCCAGTGTGCTGCACAGTCATCAATGTATAAATTAAAAGCTTATAATTAATTGTGGGGGAGACTGGGGAGCACTGCAGGTTGTTAGCAGGAGCCAGGAGTACAATTATATTAATTAACAGTGCACACTTTTGCTGCAGGAGTGGTGACCAGTGCCTGACCACCAGTATAGTATTGTTGTATACTACTAATATCTCTTTAAATATCAACCAGTCTATATTAGCAGCAGACACAGTACAGTGCGGTAGTTCACGGCTGTGGCTACCTCTGTGTCGGCACACGGCAGGCAGTCCGTCCGACCAGAATTGTATTATTTATTATTATATACCTACCACCTAACCGTGGTTTTTTTTTCATTCTTTATACCGTCATAGTGTCATCCTAATTGTTACGAGTATACTACTATCTCTTTATCAACCAGTGTACAGTGCGGTAGTTCACGGCTGTGGCTACCTCTGTGTCGGCACACGGCAGGCAGTCCGTCCGACCAGAATTGTATTATTTATTATTATATACCTACCACCTAACCGTGGTTTTTTTTTCATTCTTTATACCGTCATAGTGTCATCCTAATTGTTACGAGTATACTACTATCTCTTTATCAACCAGTGTACAGTGCGGTAGTTCACGGCTGTGGCTACCTCTGTGTCGGCACACGGCAGGCAGTCCGTCCGACCAGAATTGTATTATTTATTATTATATACCTACCACCTAACCGTGGTTTTTTTTTCATTCTTTATACCGTCATAGTGTCATCCTAATTGTTACGAGTATACTACTATCTCTTTATCAACCAGTGTACAGTGCGGTAGTTCACGGCTGTGGCTACCTCTGTGTCGGCACACGGCAGGCAGTCCGTCCGACCAGAATTGTATTATTTATTATTATATACCTACCACCTAACCGTGGTTTTTTTTTCATTCTTTATACCGTCATAGTGTCATCCTAATTGTTACGAGTATACTACTATCTCTTTATCAACCAGTGTACAGTGCGGTAGTTCACGGCTGTGGCTACCTCTGTGTCGGCACACGGCAGGCAGTCCGTCCGACCAGAATTGTATTATTTATTATTATATACCTACCACCTAACCGTGGTTTTTTTTTCATTCTTTATACCGTCATAGTGTCATCCTAATTGTTACGAGTATACTACTATCTCTTTATCAACCAGTGTACAGTGCGGTAGTTCACGGCTGTGGCTACCTCTGTGTCGGCAGTCGGCAGGCAGTCCGTCCATCCATAATTGTATTATTATTATAATATATACCACCTAACCGTGGTTTTTTTTTCATTCTTTATACCGTCGTCATAGTGTCATACTAGTTGTTACGAGTATACTACTATCTCTTTATCAACCAGTGTACAGTGCGGTAGTTCACGGCTGTGGCTACCTCTGTGTCGGCAGTCGGCAGGCAGTCCGTCCATCCATAATTGTATTATTATTATAATATATACCACCTAACTGTGTTTTTTTTTGCATTCTTTATACCGTCGTCATAGTGTCATACTAGTTGTTACGAGTATACTACTATCTCTTTATCAACCAGTGTACAGTGCGGTAGTTCACGGCTGTGGCTACCTCTGTGTCGGCAGTCGGCAGGCAGTCCGTCCATCCATAATTGTATTATTATTATAATATATACCACCTAACCGTGGTTTTTTTTTCATTCTTTATACCGTCGTCATAGTGTCATACTAGTTGTTACGAGTATACTACTATCTCTTTATCAACCAGTGTACAGTGCGGTAGTTCACGGCTGTGGCTACCTCTGTGTCGGCAGTCGGCAGGCAGTCCGTCCATCCATAATTGTATTATTATTATAATATATACCACCTAACCGTGGTTTTTTTTTCATTCTTTATACCGTCGTCATAGTGTCATACTAGTTGTTACGAGTATACTACTATCTCTTTATCAACCAGTGTACAGTGCGGTAGTTCACGGCTGTGGCTACCTCTGTGTCGGCAGTCGGCAGGCAGTCCGTCCATCCATAATTGTATTATTATTATAATATATACCACCTAACCGTGGTTTTTTTTTCATTCTTTATACCGTCGTCATAGTGTCATACTAGTTGTTACGAGTATACTACTATCTCTTTATCAACCAGTGTACAGTGCGGTAGTTCACGGCTGTGGCTACCTCTGTGTCGGCAGTCGGCAGGCAGTCCGTCCATCCATAATTGTATTATTATTATAATATATACCACCTAACCGTGGTTTTTTTTTCATTCTTTATACCGTCGTCATAGTGTCATACTAGTTGTTACGAGTATACTACTATCTCTTTATCAACCAGTGTACAGTGCGGTAGTTCACGGCTGTGGCTACCTCTGTGTCGGCAGTCGGCAGGCAGTCCGTCCATCCATAATTGTATTATTATTATAATATATACCACCTAACCGTGGTTTTTTTTTCATTCTTTATACCGTCGTCATAGTGTCATACTAGTTGTTACGAGTATACTACTATCTCTTTATCAACCAGTGTACAGTGCGGTAGTTCACGGCTGTGGCTACCTCTGTGTCGGCAGTCGGCAGGCAGTCCGTCCATCCATAATTGTATTATTATTATAATATATACCACCTAACCGTGGTTTTTTTATACCACCTAACCGTGGCAGTCCGTCCATAATTGTATACTAGTATCCAATCCATCCATCTCCATTGTTTACCTGAGGTGCCTTTTAGTTCTGCCTATAAAATATGGAGAACAAAAAAGTTGAGGTTCCAAAATTAGGGAAAGATCAAGATCCACTTCCACCTCGTGCTGAAGCTGCTGCCACTAGTCATGGCCGAGACGATGAAATGCCAGCAACGTCGTCTGCCAAGGCCGATGCCCAATGTCATAGTACAGAGCATGTCAAATCCAAAACACCAAATATCAGAAAAAAAAGGACTCCAAAACCTAAAATAAAATTGTCGGAGGAGAAGCGTAAACTTGCCAATATGCCATTTACCACACGGAGTGGCAAGGAACGGCTGAGGCCCTGGCCTATGTTCATGGCTAGTGGTTCAGCTTCACATGAGGATGGAAGCACTCAGCCTCTCGCTAGAAAACTGAAAAGACTCAAGCTGGCAAAAGCACCGCAAAGAACTGTGCGTTCTTTGAAATCCCAAATCCACAAGGAGAGTCCAATTGTGTCGTTTGCGATGCCTGACCTTCCCAACACTGGACGTGAAGAGCATGCGCCTTCCACTATTTGCATGCCCCCTGCAAGTGCTGGAAGGAGCACCCGCAGTCCAGTTCCTGATAGTCAGATTGAAGATGTCAGTGTTGAAGTACACCAGGATGAGGAGGATATGGGTGTTGCTGGCGCTGGGGAGGAAATTGACCAGGAGGATTCTGATGGTGAGGTGGTTTGTTTAAGTCAGGCACCCGGGGAGACACCTGTTGTCCGTGGGAGGAATATGGCCGTTGACATGCCAGGTGAAAATACCAAAAAAATCAGCTCTTCGGTGTGGAGGTATTTCACCAGAAATGTGGACAACAGGTGTCAAGCCGTGTGTTCCCTTTGTCAAGCTGTAATAAGTAGGGGTAAGGACGTTAACCACCTCGGAACATCCTCCCTTATACGTCACCTGCAGCGCATTCATAATAAGTCAGTGACAAGTTCAAAAACTTTGGGTGACAGCGGAAGCAGTCCACTGACCAGTAAATCCCTTCCTCTTGTAACCAAGCTCACGCAAACCACCCCACCAACTCCCTCAGTGTCAATTTCCTCCTTCCCCAGGAATGCCAATAGTCCTGCAGGCCATGTCACTGGCAAGTCTGACGAGTCCTTTCCTGCCTGGGATTCCTCCGATGCATCCTTGCGTGTAACGCCTACTGCTGCTGGCGCTGCTGTTGTTGCCGCTGGGAGTCGATGGTCATCCCAGAGGGGAAGTCGTAAGCCCACTTGTACTACTTCCAGTAAGCAATTGACTGTTCAACAGTCCTTTGCGAGGAAGATGAAATATCACAGCAGTCATCCTACTGCAAAGCGGATAACTGAGTCCTTGACAACTATGTTGGTGTTAGACGTGCGTCCGGTATCCGCCGTTAGTTCACAGGGAACTAGACAATTTATTGAGGCAGTGTGCCCCCGTTACCAAATACCATCTAGGTTCCACTTCTCTAGGCAGGCGATACCGAGAATGTACACGGACGTCAGAAAAAGACTCACCAGTGTCCTAAAAAATGCAGTTGTACCCAATGTCCACTTAACCACGGACATGTGGACAAGTGGAGCAGGGCAGGGTCAGGACTATATGACTGTGACAGCCCACTGGGTAGATGTATGGACTCCCGCCGCAAGAACAGCAGCGGCGGCACCAGTAGCAGCATCTCGCAAACGCCAACTCTTTCCTAGGCAGGCTACGCTTTGTATCACCGCTTTCCAGAATACGCACACAGCTGAAAACCTCTTACGGCAACTGAGGAAGATCATCGCGGAATGGCTTACCCCAATTGGACTCTCCTGTGGATTTGTGGCATCGGACAACGCCAGCAATATTGTGTGTGCATTAAATATGGGCAAATTCCAGCACGTCCCATGTTTTGCACATACCTTGAATTTGGTGGTGCAGAATTTTTTAAAAAACGACAGGGGCGTGCAAGAGATGCTGTCGGTGGCCAGAAAAATTGCGGGACACTTTCGGCGTACAGGCACCACGTACAGAAGACTGGAGCACCACCAAAAACTACTGAACCTGCCCTGCCATCATCTGAAGCAAGAAGTGGTAACGAGGTGGAATTCAACCCTCTATATGCTTCAGAGGTTGGAGGAGCAGCAAAAGGCCATTCAAGCCTATACAATTGAGCACGATATAGGAGATGGAATGCACCTGTCTCAAGTGCAGTGGAGAATGATTTCAACGTTGTGCAAGGTTCTGATGCCCTTTGAACTTGCCACACGTGAAGTCAGTTCAGACACTGCCAGCCTGAGTCAGGTCATTCCCCTCATCAGGCTTTTGCAGAAGAAGCTGGAGGCATTGAAGAAGGAGCTAACACGGAGCGATTCCGCTAGGCATGTGGGACTTGTGGATGCAGCCCTTAATTCGCTTAACAAGGATTCACGGGTGGTCAATCTGTTGAAATCAGAGCACTACATTTTGGCCACCGTGCTCGATCCTAGATTTAAAGCCTACCTTGGATCTCTCTTTCCGGCAGACACAGGTCTGCTGGGGTTGAAAGACCTGCTGGTGACAAAATTGTCAAGTCAAGCGGAACGCGACCTGTCAACATCTCCTCCTTCACATTCTCCCGCAACTGGGGGTGCGAGGAAAAGGCTCAGAATTCCGAGCCCACCCGCTGGCGGTGATGCAGGGCAGTCTGGAGCGACTGCTGATGCTGACATCTGGTCCGGACTGAAGGACCTGACAACGATTACGGACATGTCGTCTACTGTCACTGCATATGATTCTCTCAACATTGATAGAATGGTGGAGGATTATATGAGTGACCGCATCCAAGTAGGCACGTCACACAGTCCGTACTTATACTGGCAGGAAAAAGAGGCAATTTGGAGGCCCTTGCACAAACTGGCTTTATTCTACCTAAGTTGCCCTCCCACAAGTGTGTACTCCGAAAGAGTGTTTAGTGCCGCCGCTCACCTTGTCAGCAATCGGCGTACGAGGTTACATCCAGAAAATGTGGAGAAGATGATGTTCATTAAAATGAATTATAATCAATTCCTCCGCGGAGACATTGACCAGCAGCAATTGCCTCCACAAAGTACACAGGGAGCTGAGATGGTGGATTCCAGTGGGGACGAATTGATAATCTGTGAGGAGGGGGATGTACACGGTGATATATCGGAGGGTGAAGATGAGGTGGACATCTTGCCTCTGTAGAGCCAGTTTGTGCAAGGAGAGATTAATTGCTTCTTTTTTGGGGGGGGTCCAAACCAACCCGTCATATCAGTCACAGTCGTGTGGCAGACCCTGTCACTGAAATGATGGGTTGGTTAAAGTGTGCATGTCCTGTTTTGTTTATACAACATAAGGGTGGGTGGGAGGGCCCAAGGATAATTCCATCTTGCACCTCTTTTTTCTTTTCTTTTTCTTTGCATCATGTGCTGATTGGGGAGGGTTTTTTGGAAGGGACATCCTGCGTGACACTGCAGTGCCACTCCTAGATGGGCCCGGTGTTTGTGTCGGCCACTAGGGTCGCTTATCTTACTCACACAGCGACCTCGGTGCAAATTTTAGGACTAAAAATAATATTGTGAGGTGTGATGTGTTCAGAATAGGCTGAAAATGAGTGTAAATTATGTTTTTTGAGGTTAATAATACTTTGGGATCAAAATTACCCCCAAATTCTATGATTTAAGCTGTTTTTTAGGGTTTTTTGAAAAAAACACCCGAATCCAAAACACACCCGAATCCGACAAAAATAATTCGGTGAGGTTTTGCCAAAACGCGTTCGAACCCAAAACACGGCCGCGGAACCGAACCCAAAACCAAAACACAAAACCCGAAAAATTTCAGGCGCTCATCTCTAGTTTTTTAACTAGCGATGTGCACCGAAAATTTTTCGGGTTTTGTGTTTTGGTTTTGGATTCGGTTCCGCGGCCGTGTTTTGGATTCGGACGCGTTTTGGCAAAACCTCCCTTAAAATTATTTGTCGAATTCGGGTGTGTTTTGGATTCGGGTGTTTTTTTTCAAATACTCCTCAAAAACAACTTAAAACATAGAATTTGGGGGTAATTTTGATCCCATAGTATTATTAACTTCAATAACCATAATTTCCACTCATTTCCAGTCTATTCTGAACACCTGATTAGAAAAGAAAAAGAAAATATATATATATATATATATATATATATATATATATGATATATATACACACATATATATAAAACCTCGGCGCTGACTTAGCAAAGGATTCCCTCTATGAAAAACAATTATTATATATATATCCGGATATGCTGCAGCTCTATCTAGGAGATCACTAATTCTCCCAAAAAAGTAAAAGAAACAACCTGATTACAGAATAAAGCGCTGCATACCGGAAAACAATTTGTGCTTTTTTAATAACACATTAAAAGTAATTAATTACAATACATAATCATAATACACACATATGAACCCATTAATGATAAAATTATTAGTAAAACTTATCAACCCATACATACAGATATCACATCTATAACATGACCTAACAATGATGCATCACTGGTATAATAGTCGACTATTAACTGCCTAACCATAAACTGGGGGGCCCCCTGATCTCCGTTAATCAGTCACAGTTATGTCCGTTTAAGCCACTAATTGCCAAGGTGTTAATTTCCAGATGGCCAGTTAGTATGTTAGTATAGCCAGCAATGTCCGTTCACTGATATTTAGTAAGTCACTTTTTGGTCCTCCAAGGTTAACATGGACATATAACCATCTCTTAAACAGCTCTATTAAAAGTCTCATATGCTGTCCTGGGCACTGGTTACTGAGTAGGCTTTAATTACAGGGATTCTCACCGACCAGCTGATTGTCTGCTCCGGCAAAGTTTCTGCTGCCGACTCCTCCCTTAGACCGCGCCTCACCTCAGACCCGTTCAAGTAGATGTGTCCCAGAGATCGATGTAATTCAGTCCATACACGTTAACCCTCTCTCTCTCTCAACGCGTTTCTCCGCCTTAGGACTCAGCGGCTTCCTGAGGAAGCCGCTGAGTCCTAAGGCGGAGAAACGCGTTGAGAGAGAGAGAGAGGGTTAACGTGTATGGACTGAATTACATCGATCTCTGGGACACATCTACTTGAACGGGTCTGAGGTGAGGCGCGGTCTAAGGGAGGAGTCGGCAGCAGAAACTTTGCCGGAGCAGACAATCAGCTGGTCGGTGAGAATCCCTGTAATTAAAGCCTACTCAGTAACCAGTGCCCAGGACAGCATATGAGACTTTTAATAGAGCTGTTTAAGAGATGGTTATATGTCCATGTTAACCTTGGAGGACCAAAAAGTAACTTACTAAATATCAGTGAACGGACATTGCTGGCTATACTAACATACTAACTGGCCATCTGGAAATTAACACCTTGGCAATTAGTGGCTTAAACGGACATAACTGTGACTGATTAACGGAGATCAGGGGGCCCCCCAGTTTATGGTTAGGCAGTTAATAGTCGACTATTATACCAGTGATGCATCATTGTTAGGTCATGTTATAGATGTGATATCTGTATGTATGGGTTGATAAGTTTTACTAATAATTTTATCATTAATGGGTTCATATGTGTGTATTATGATTATGTATTGTAATTAATTACTTTTAATGTGTTATTAAAAAAGCACAAATTGTTTTCCGGTATGCAGCGCTTTATTCTGTAATCAGATTCTGAACACCTCACAATATTATTTTTAGTCCTAAATTTGCACCGAGGTCGCTGGATGACTACGCTAAGCGACCCAAGTGGGCGGCACAAACACCTGGCCCATCTAGGAGTGGCACTGCAGTGTCAGACAGGATGGCACTTAAAAAAATTGTCCCCAAACAGCACATGATGCAAAGATAAATAAATAAATAAAAAGGTGTAAAATGGAATTGTCCTTGGGCCCTCCCACCCACCCTTATGTTGTATAAACAGGACATGCACACTTTAACAAACCCATCATTTCAGCGACAGGGTCTGCCACACGACTGCGGCTGAAATGAAGCAATCAATCTCTCCTTGCACAAACTGGCTCTACAGAGGCAAGATGTTCACCTCCTCCTCATCCTCCGATTCCTCACCCCTTCCACTGTGTACATCCCAATCCTCACAGAGTATTAATTCGTCCCCACTGGTATCCACCATCACAGGTCCCTGTGTACTTTCTGGAGGCAATTGCTGGTAAATGTCTCCATGGAGGAATTGATTATAATTCATTTTGATGAACATCATCTTCTCCACATTTTGTGGAAGTAACCTCGTACGCCGATCGCTGACAAGGTGACCGGCTGCACTAAACACCCTTTCGGAGTACACACTGGAGGAGGGGGCAACTTAGGTAAAATAAAGCCAGTTTGTGCAAGGGCCTCCAAATTGCCTCTTTTTCCTGCCAATATACGTACGGACTGTCTGACATGCCTACTTGGATGCTGTCACTCATATAATCCTCCACCATTCTTTCAATGGTGACAGAATCATATGCAGTGACAGTAGACGACATGTCAGTAATCGTTGGCAGGTCCTTCAGTCCGGACCAGATGTCAGCTATCGCTCCTGACTGCCCTGCATCACCGCCAGCGGGTGGTTTTGGAAATTTGATCCTTTTCCTGGCAGCTCCAGTTTCGGTATAAAATGAAGGAGGAGCTGTTGGCGGGTCACGTTTCGCTTGACTTGACAAGTGTCTCACCAGCAGGTCTTTGAACATATGCAGACTAGTGTCTGCCGGAAAGAGAGATACAATGTAGGCTTTAAACCTAGGATTGAGCATGGTGGCCAAAATGTAGTGCTCTGATTTCAACAGATTGACCACCCGTGAATCCTGGTTAAGCAAATTAAGGGCTCCGTCCACAAGTCCCACATGCCTAGCGGAATCGCTCCATTTTAGCTCCTCCTTTAATCTCTCCAGCTGCTTCTGCAAAAGCCTGATAAGGGGAATGACCTGACTCAAGCTGGCAGTGTCTGAACTGACTTCACGTGTGGCAAGTTCAAAGGGTTGCAGAACCTTGCACAATGTTGAAATCATTCTCCACTGCACTTGAATCAGGTACATTCCCCCTCCTTTGCCTATATCGTGGGCAGATGAATAGGCTTGATGGCCTTTTGCTGCTCCTCCATCCTCTGAAGCATATAGAGGGTTGAATTTCACTTCGTTACCACCTCTTGCTTCAGATGTTGGCGGGGCAGGTTCAGGAGTGTTTGCTGGTGCTCCAGTCTTCGGCACGCGGTGGCTGAATGCCGAAAGTGGCCGCAATTCTTTGGGCCACCGACAGCATCTCTTGCACACCCCTGTCGTTTTTTAAAAAATTCTGCACCACCAAATTCATTGTATGTGCAAAACATGGGATGTGCTGGAATTTTCCCACATGTAATGCACGCACAATATTGGTGGCATTGTCCGATGTCACAAGTCCCCAGGAGAGTCCAATTGGGGTAAGCCAATCTGCGATGATGTTCCTCAGTTTCTATAAGAGGTTGTCATCTGTGTGCCTCTTATGGAAAGCGGTGATACAAAGTGTAGCCTGCCTAGGAACAAGTTGGCGTTTGTGAGATGCTGCTACTGGTGCCGCCGCCGCTGCTGTTGCTGCGGGTGGCAATACATCAACCCAGTGGGCAGTCAGTCATATAGTCCTTAGTCTGCCCTGCTCCACTTGTCCACATGTCCGTGGTTAAATGGACATTGGGTACAACTGCATTTTTTAGGACACTGGTGACTCTTTTTCTGATGTCTGTGTACATTCTCGGTATCGCCTGCCTAGAGAAGTGGAACCTAGATGGTATTTGGTCCCTGTGAACTAACGGCAGATACCGGACGCACGTCTAACACCAACACAGTTGTCAAGGTCTGAGTTATCCGCTTTGCAACAGGGTGACTGCTGTGATATTTCATCTTCCTCGCAAAGGACTGTTGGACAGTCAATTGCTTACTGGAAGTAGTACAAGTGGTCTTCCGACTTCCCCTCTGGGATGATGATAGACTCCCAGCAGCAGCGCCAGCAGCAGTAGGCGTTACACTCAAGGATCCATCGGAGGAATCCCAGTTAGGAGAGGACTCGTCAGACTTGCCAGTGACATGGCCTGCAGGACTATTGGCGTTTCTGTCTAAGGAGGAAATTGACACTGAGGGAGTTGGTGGTGTGGTTTGCAGGAGCTTGGGTACAAGAGGAAGAAGGGATTTAGTTGTCACTATCAGTGGACTGCTTCCGCTGTCACCCAAAGTTTTTGAACTTGTCAATGACTTCTGATGGATGCGCTCCAGGTGATGTATAAGGGAGGATGTCCCTAGGTGGTTAACGTCCTTACCCCTACTTACAGCTTGACAAAGGCAACACACAGCTTGACATTTGTTGTCCGCATTTCTGTTGAAATAATTACACACCGAAGAGGTGATTTTTTTGGTAATTTGACCAGGCATGTCAATGGCCTTATTCATCCCACGGACAACAGGTGTCTTCCCAGGTGCCTGACTTAAACAAACCACCTCTCCATCAGAATCCATCTGGTCATTTTCCTCCTCAGCGCCAGCAACACCCATATCCTCATCCTGGTGTACTTCAACAGTGACATCTTCAATTTGAATATCAGGAACTGGACTGTGGGTGCTCCTTCCAGCACTTGCAGGGGGCATGTAAACCTATTCCGATCCAGTGTTGAGAAGGTCAGGCATCGCAACCGACACAATTGGACTCTCCTTGGGGATTTGTGATTTAGAAGAACGCACAGTTCTTTGCTTGGCTTTTGCCAGCTTAAGTCTTTTCATTTTTCTAGCGGGAGGATGAGTGCTTCCATCCTCATGTGAAGCTGACCCACTAGTCATGAGGAACATAGGAGAGGGCCTTAGCCGTTCATTGCCACTCCGTGTCGTAAATGGCATATTGGCAAGTTTACGCTTCTCCTCAGACACTTTTAATTTAGATTTTTGGATCATTTTACTGAACTTTAGTTTTTTGGATTTTACATGCTCTCTACTATGACATTGGGCATCGGCCTTGGCAGACGACGTTGATGGCATTTCATTGTCTCTGCCATGACTAGTGGCAGCAGCTTCAGCACTAGGTGGAAGTGGATCTTGATCTTTCCCTATTTTACCCTCCACATTTTTGTTCTCCATATTTTAATGTGTGGAATTATATGCCAGTAATATATCTGGAATCAGTAGCGCACGCAGGGGGGGTTTCCGAGTACCTGGAAACCCCCCCTGATGAGCCAAATGTTTATTTGTGAGACGGAGACAGCAGTGTCTCCGTCTCAGCAAATGCCGCGATCGCAATCGCGACCGCTACCACGGAGCTACTGCAGCAGAGAGCTACGTATAGTAGCTCTCTGTATAGACAAAGTCCGGGGAGAGCTGCTGGCTGCGCATGCTCAGCCGCTGCAGCTCTCTCCCTCCTCACTGACCCGCCAGTCTTCTCCCGCCTCCCACTGCTTCCAGCCGCTGGTGGTATGTACAGTATACCACCAATACTGTATATGAAATATGTGTGTATAATATGATAATGATCCCTACATATGTATGTATTTACTGTATGTGTTCTGTATGTGTATTTGTGTATGTATGAATGTGTGTGGTATGTGTGTGTGTGTGTATATATATATATATATATATATACACACACACACACACACATATGTCTATGTATGTACTGTATGTATATATATATATATATATATATTTATACTGCATATAAATTATATACATACTGTGTGTATATATATATATAACTATATATATATATATATATATATATAATTCTTATGTTTTACCAGCACATGGGATGCCGCCTGTCAGTATACCGACAGTGGCATCCCGTCTGTCGGAAGCGAGGTGGCGAGAACACTCGCAGGCTCGCTGCAGGCCCGGTTGCTCGCTTCGCTCGCCACAGGTTATATTCCCACTCGGTTGGTGGCTTGGAGCAACTAACCGAGTGGGAATACCCTGCAGATATCGGGATTCCGTTTGTCGGTATTTCACCGGCTGTCAGGATTCTGGCATGTCGGCATCTTAACTGAATCCCATATATATATATATATATATATATATATATATATATGTGTGTCTATATATACGGTATATATAGATACATATACTGTATATATATATATGTGTGTGTGTGTGTGTATATATATATATATGTGTGTGTACCAGGAGAGCTAGCTGTCAGGATTCTGGCATGTCGGCATCTTAACTGAATCCTATATATATATATATATATATATATATATTGACAATGCTAAATTCCTTGTCGTATAAACAACCCTTATGAAGCTAAGAACACTGTACGCTGTTTATTTAAGAAATACCGTAATGATACGCTATTTGCGTAACGATCGCTCAGCCGTAGGTGAGACGCTCAAGCGTCACGTTCGCTCACGGCCCAGTGATCACAGGACACGTTATTGGTTATGTCTAGGGGAAAGATTCGCTGTAACGTAGCGTACGCTAGAGACCACGAGGAGGTCACCAGCGATGCAGACGCTCACAACACTATACCTTTATGTTAAACCTTATACCGATGAAATACACTGAATACCTTAATGTGAGTACAGGGTGTAAGTGCAACCTTGTGGAACCTGACTATCTACAAAGCTGCATGAGCGTCACCGACGCTCAAATGAACACTTAACACTATAGAAAATACACAGATACTTGTTTAGGGTTCCAAAGCCTATTATCTGTATTATATCTAGTATACTTGTAAAAGAGTATAACAGTACATATGATACACTACAATATAACAAAGACTTCCTAACCAAACACCTAACTAAGGGATAAACTACAATACTATCCTGATCTAATACAATACAATACAATACAATAAAGTTTAGTCTAGGGGAGATATGAGAGAAAAGAGAGAATAGAGAGAGAGAAATAGACACAGAGGGAGAGAGAGAAATTGGCTCACAGAAAGACAATGATTACGGAGAGAACTTACGCACAAAGGGTATGATCGCCTGCGCCTCGATATCCAGCTCCCGATTATCAGCAGATAACCGTTGATGAGAGAGTGAGAGCTGGATGTGGTCGGCCTGCCTATTTATGCTCCACACACAATGCAATCTCCTAGTCCCTACAATCCTACAGTTTATTGGACACAGGAATTCGGCCCTGTACTGTAACCAAAGGTCATAGGTTGATTCATACAGGTGGGCTGTGCTGATTTCCAACAGCTCAGGTGGGTGGGGAACTGGGTTTCCCGCCGCATACCTGAGTATGTGCAAATCATAGAAATGGACATAAACTTCTTATGTCCATAACTATTCGCACGAGCGATTAATACGCTCCAAACCAACACCGGAATATTGCTAATTAAATACTCTTCCGATGGGTATCAAACACTGCTGTATGACTCCTGTTAGACCCTTCGTGCAATACAAAGAGGGATTCCTCCGCTCAGGGACATTCTATCTAAACCAAACTTACAGAAACTATTGTGGGGAACATGATCTATAAACTACATTAATTGTGAACTTTTGTAACGAATGAGTCGCACGCTACGATCACATAAACTCTACCGTAAATGCGCATACTGCGCGTGCGAGTGCACGCTATTGCGGGTATGCGCTTCCACGGGAGAGCGTACGCATGCGCAGCACGGACCAGTGTGCGGTGCAAATATGGCAACGTGCATTGAGACATTTTTCTGACTTTGACAGTCCACCCTTTGGCAGTCAATAATAACTGCCACAAAACATTTAAGGAGAAAAATGTAAGTCAGGGGTTAATTGATTTCCATGGTGGGGAAAGGAAGAAGAATGGAGTAGGTGTGAAAAGGGTATGACCTAGTGAGAGAGTAGGAGCATGTGTGTATGAGTCCATGTTTGGAGGGTCATGTACCATCGTGCCGTACGTGTGGTAAATCAAGCTTCGAGGTATTGCGAAGTATACATTTGAATTCCTTCTTATCCTGTGGTACAGGTCTGTGGATGGGCTGTCAAACTCTACCGAGCTCATTTCGGCTGTAGTTGTAACAAAATGGGGATGCACATTTTAGTTGATGATACATGAATTGGGGGGGTATGTGGTTGCTGCTATCTGTGCCTGTATTTCCTATCGACTATGTGTGTTATTACCTGAGGGTTGCAGAGATGAAGATAAAGAACACTTACGAAAAATGCAATGATATTCTATGTCAGGTTAATGTACGTTCGTCGATTGGGGTCTTGATTGGTGTCGGTTGATTGGAGTCTTCTTCTTTGTGCTTTTGCTCATAAATCGTGAGTAAAACATACAACGTCCATGGATTTACAAAAAATGTTGGGCTAGCGTGATTTTAAAGTTCCTAGGGAAACTGGGGTACCCATGGCATTGTCCATCAAAATCTTGTTTATCAGGTCGTCTGCTCTTCTTCTTTCCATCTTTCCGTTGTCGGCCCCTTGGCTCATCAAATCCTTCGTCTACGTGGGTCTTTGTACCTCGGAGGAAAACATAGAAATGGGTGAAAGACGGACCGTATACTCATTACATCATTACGTCATGGTTTCTAGCATTGGGTCATAAATCAAATCCAGGTTAATTACAGTTTCCTCACTCCTTAAGCTCATCACTTTCGTACTTTGCTTGCACCTCATCAAAGCCTGCCCGCATCTAAATATCAATCCAAACGATATAACGACACCCAAAATACATAGGAGAAACTTTCCAACATCCATTATGACTCCTTGAGCCCAGTCTCCTAAACCGGAGAACCAATTTCGCGGGTTCAACCATGACACCCAACCAGTCAGCTCATTACCTACAGCAGCAAGGGTGAGATTGTGTTTTCGACGAAATTCCCACTTTAATTGCAGAATATCGTCCATCTTTTGGTCTATGACCTCTACCGGATCCTTGGTGCTATTTGTGATATACGTGCAACACTTTATGCCGTACTGTGTTGCCAATGTAACACAATATCCGCCTGTTACTGCTGTAAGATAATTAAGAACCATCCTATGCTGAACTAGTTCTGTTTTATAAGCTTGAAGTTCTCTTCCAGTGTATCTAAACGTGTCATCATACATTTCAGTGATATTATCTAACAAATTGGCGAGTGCGGAAATGTATCTATAATTCATCACACCTCGAGCGGTGCGAGTGAAATCTAACGCTACCAGAACCTGAATCCCGGTGGATTCATGGATAAGATCAGAGGCCGGATGCTCTAATCTTTCTGACAGTTGTCTTTTAACTCGGTGTTCGTAATGAGTGTGAGTATAAGGAGCTTGGGCACCACGGTGTATATCCTTCATTTTGTCATGTGTAACAGTCATTACTTCAGGCAATACTTTTCCAATATAACACAATCCTTCAGAGTTTGGGGCAAGCCACTTGTACGCCTTTCTCCCGCATATGAAATATGCATCATCGGGGAGAACATAAGGGACGGAGAAGGACATGACCATATTACAAACCTTCCAGGTGAAATCTCCTGACCCTAATTCTTCCATCTGCTTAATGCACGTATCGGTTTGTACGATATGTGCACAGTATCCTGGTGATACCTCTCCAACCTTTAGTAATCCTATTTCCTAAGGTATATCGATACCGGAAAGATTTTCCTCTACTGGCTATGTGGCGTACGAGCTCTGTATCTGTGGGCATTCTATCTGCTCTGTGTGAAAAGGTCATGGTAAGGTTGCTCCATGACACTTCCCAATTTCCCGGTTTTCTAGGATTGGAGATGTTAAAGCATATGAGGGACCTATCCACATGGTATTGGTGGAGCTTCAAACTAGGAGGGCTGGAGATGTTAAACCTCCGGTCCACCGGTCTCCCACCACTTAGCTCAAGTACCTCCCCTAACGTTAAAGGAAATGGTACTAGCCCTGATTTACTGTGACCCTGAGGTACTTGAGAGCATACCCAACAATCTGTTTGGTCTGATACGTTACCCACTAAGGAGTGATTGTCACTCAATGGATGCCGGTCCATATGGATATTAAACCTAGATTGGCATTTCTTTGTTACAGAGCCTACAGATACAACTTTCTTTTTGAACTAACAATCCTTCAAAGAAAATGTTTACAGATAACATGGTTGTTAGATCGTGCCCGGTACTCGCCTTTGCTTGGTGATTGGGTTGCTATTGGAAATTTACACCTCCGTCTCAGTCATCAGGACCTTTCTGGATCCTTTCTCGACCTCACTGGTACTCTCACCGAAACAGACTGCTCTGGTCAACATCATGGTTAACGGAAAAATCCATATCACAGTCTCTTGGGGCAAGTCCATCTTACAGGAGGAGAAAAGAAGAAGTTTGTAAAGGGGGTATAAGAAAACCGTCTGAGGGGGAGAGAACTTGTTACGATAATAAGTTCTCTCGTCTTGTTGTTCTTCTTGTTCTGCTGTCCTCTCAAAAGGTGCTGTCTCTCAGTCTTCCAAACGAACATTCTGGTGATGCAATATTCCTTCCCATCCAGCGATCTTTCTGTTAAGGAGCAAAAATCTGGCATTACCATAGGTCCAACTGAGGGGTGACATACCATCTTTAAACCATGGAAACATGAGTGGGAAGAGAGAGACAACAAAAAAAAACAAAAGAGATAGAGAACAATTCATGTGCATATATACATTACATAACTCGACAATAACCACCAATAAGAAAAGAGAAACAAAGCATTTTTAAACATTGTCAACATTAAGAAAACATTGTTAGCATTAGAAAAACATTGTCAGACTTATTAGGCTGTCATATCTATGTGTCTAATGGTCTCCTTGAGCAGTCCCTCCCCACCAGCTCCTGCATTACTCCATTGTCTGTATCTGGCCAGAAATACATTGTGGCGGAGGTTATGCTGGGGTTTGGTAGACTTCTGCAAGGACCAAGTTGATATGCAATGTGTGAATTCTTACCAATACTCGTCATAGATGGGGATAGAGAGAGAGAGAGAGAAAAAAACATTTTTCACAAATACATTTACAACGTTTCACCTGGTCATCCCTGTGTCTTTAGTGAATGACCTCCCACTTTATTAATCGTTACCTCAGGCTTACCATCAGTCCTAATGATCACCTTTCTTGACTATATTTTATGGGTGTGGCCCAAAATTCTTCCTATATGATCCCTGATTATAATGGTGTGTCATATTCATGCTCATTTTCATGTCTAGGGGGTCTAACTTTATGTGGGTTATTACAGTTGTTGGCATAATGCCCTTCTCTTCTACAATGGTAACAAATCCTTGGCCTTCTCCATGTGCTAGGGGCCTGGGGTTCCGGTCGACTTGATGCATCCTCTAGTGCTTGGATGTTCAGTGTCATCAACCGCTCTCCCTGCGCTTCCCTGGTTCTTTGGATATTTCGGTCATGCTCGATAGCGGACTCTCTTAATGCCGCCACCGAGATACCTCTCCAATGAGGTATTGAAGTTTGTACCCTAATTTTTAGTGTGTCTTTCAAGTTGCTCGCTAATACGGACACAGCTACCTCTCTGTGGTGTACATTTGTTTGTGTGTGATGTATATTACCATACATACCTGTGAACACGACCTCACCTGACCCTCCATTAGGGGGTTTGATTACAGTTTTTACCGACTGGGTCGTGTCCACCTGGACGTCTTGTGTGATGACTTCTGAAAGAGGTGCCGACATCGTTCTTGGTTCACTTTCTGGTTGGTGTTCCTGAGGAAAGTTTAACATGGGGTGCGACTTGCATGGGTTAATAGTTGTACATTCAACAGTATTACAATTATCTTTGTTACATTTATTACACTTATTCTTATTATCTGTATTACAGTTGCTAAGAGCGTTTTTATTGTTCCACCCTTGTGCTTTTCTCTCCGCAATCAACTCCTCTCCCGATGCCATGTCTCTCCTTTCAAGATAAGAGTCAGAAAAGTCAATAGACTCTCTTTGTAATTCACTTTCCTGTTGCCATAACTGTAAATATTCATAATGTTTATTTTGTCTCTTCGTTAGTTCAACGAGACTTATCCTCCTCCTTAAATTTTGTAACACCTCTGGACTGGAGCTACCTATTCTTGGGAACTTGTCCCTGTCTTGTACAGTCATTCTCTCCCATTCATCACAAAAAACTTCAGCGTGATTTCCATATTTCTTACACATCACATATCGTGCCGACCCGATGGATCGGTTCTCTGAATCAACCTGAACCTGGGTTGATCGCCCCCTACCTGAACAAATGGCCCCCATAATCTGTAGGCGTTGCTTATTCCTCCTTGGATCTTTTATCTCAAGGTTTTCAGCGAACCCTTACAAACAAACCAAGATGTCCTTGGGCAGGCCGGCGGTGGTGGTTTATCAAGTACCCCACTTACTTCTCGCCCACGTTGGCCTGTGCCGCAATCACTGTAACCAGAGCTGTGGTACCCAACCCAGGGCCCCTGTAAACCTTTAGTTTACTGGAACATATGAGGGTTACCCGCAGGACACTTACTCTTTCCAGTAAAGTTGGGGTTGTTAGATAGTTCCTGAGTGACCAGCGAACTTCCCTTCCAAAAATAAAAAATTACACAAATCACGTCAGAATGTACAGATAGCGTTTGTGACCACTTTACTCTAATGGTATTTAGGTCAGATTACTAACTACTGCACACAATAACGTGCGGTCCAATCGTTCAGTATACGAGCACTACTTGTCATGTACTGAAAGATCAATGGAATCGATGTTTCCGGCTGCGATTCCTTCAACCAGAGCTTGTATGGCCTATATGGGTTCTGCACCAACACCCCAGGCGTTGTGCCACTGGACTTTTTATAGCGGACCTTTTACCTTACGACCTCCTGGTCTTGTTCCTTATGACCTCCTGGTCTTGTTACCTTATGGTCCGCTATACTCTAATGCTCAAATATTATTTAACCAGGGATGCCTCCCTGGCCACCGTATATGTCACTTACACGTATGTTCCTTAACGAGTACCCGACTTTCCTTTTGGTTCCACCTTAAAGTTATATAAACTTTTGTATACAAACACACTCACTCAACACATGTACACTTTGTTTCTATATCTATTTCTGCGCAGAAATTGTCTTCAGGCCAAGAGTGTTACCAATTAGGAGCAGGATCTGTTAAACTAAATTTCAGATTTTCCAAAAATAGATTTGCGTTATTTACCGCTTCGCGTTATCTACCGCTGTGCGTTACTTATCGCTTTTGCGCTAATTATCGCTTTGCGCTAATTATCGCTTTTCGTGACTTGGACTACGTGGGCGTAACCAGACGCTACGTTGCGTAATGAACGCTGCGTGCGTCTGCCTTTTGGATTGCGTACGCTAGTCTTTGTTAGTGACACGTGTACGCAATGCAAAGGATCCACCGTAACACAATATATTTATTTATCAATGTAGATGATCCCTGATCATCTACCGCAATCCACACTGACTGCCTTGTATCTCAGACAAACCGTGTGTTTGTTCTATACTTTAACTATTACCTCTACTTTTAAATAACAGCAAATCTCTTTTTAGCACTTTCTATCAACTATAAAAAAATTGGCAAACAGGAATAGTGATATACGAAATTTGAAAAAGAAATGCAGATAAATGTATGCGTACGCAAGACAAAAGAAAAATAAACAGTTTTAAAAGACACAAGCGTTTTGTTCTTACTTCCGGTTACCGGGTTCCTTCAGCACTCTTTGTCTAAGCGAAGCAGACGCTTATCCCGTCAGCAACTGCGAGACAACCTCCCACCCTTTTGCTGGGGGATAATGTCTGCTGGTCTACCTAGTGCAGATGTGAAAAGGACCGGACGAGCCCGCAATTGACAATGCTAAATTCCTTGTCGTATAAACAACCCTTATGAAGCTAAGAACACTGTACGCTGTTTATTTAAGAAATACCGTAATGATACGCTATTTGCGTAACGATCGCTCAGCCGTAGGCGAGACGCTCAAGCGTCACGTTCGCTCACGGCCCAGTGATCACAGGACACGTTATTGGTTATGTCTAGGGGAAAGATTCGCTGTAACGTAGCGTACGCTAGAGACCACGAGGAGGTCACCAGCGATGCAGACGCTCACAACACTATACCTTTATGTTAAACCTTATACCGATGAAATACACTGAATACCTTAATGTGAGTACAGGGTGTAAGTGCAACCTTGTGGAACCTGACTATCTACAAAGCTGCATGAGCGTCACCGACGCTCAAATGAACACTTAACACTATAGAAAATACACAGATACTTGTTTAGGGTTCCAAAGCCTATTATCTGTATTATATCTAGTATACTTGTAAAAGAGTATAACAGTACATATGATACACTACAATATAACAAAGACTTCCTAACCAAACACCTAACTAAGGGATAAACTACAATACTATCCTGATCTAATACAATACAATACAATACAATAAAGTTTAGTCTAGGGGAGATATGAGAGAAAAGAGAGAATAGAGAGAGAGAAATAGACACAGAGGGAGAGAGAGAAATTGGCTCACAGAAAGACAATGATTACGGAGAGAACTTACGCACAAAGGGTATGATCGCCTGCGCCTCGATATCCAGCTCCCGATTATCAGCAGATAACCGTTGATGAGAGAGTGAGAGCTGGATGTGGTCGGCCTGCCTATTTATGCTCCACACACAATGCAATCTCCTAGTCCCTACAATCCTACAGTTTATTGGACACAGGAATTCGGCCCTGTACTGTAACCAAAGGTCATAGGTTGATTCATACAGGTGGGCTGTGCTGATTTCCAACAGCTCAGGTGGGTGGGGAACTGGGTTTCCCGCCGCATACCTGAGTATGTGCAAATCATAGAAATGGACATAAACTTCTTATGTCCATAACTATTCGCACGAGCGATTAATACGCTCCAAACCAACACCGGAATATTGCTAATTAAATACTCTTCCGATGGGTATCAAACACTGCTGTATGACTCCTGTTAGACCCTTCGTGCAATACAAAGAGGGATTCCTCCGCTCAGGGACATTCTATCTAAACCAAACTTACAGAAACTATTGTGGGGAACATGATCTATAAACTACATTAATTGTGAACTTTTGTAACGAATGAGTCGCACGCTACGATCACATAAACTCTACCGTAAATGCGCATACTGCGCGTGCGAGTGCACGCTATTGCGGGTATGCGCTTCCACGGGAGAGCGTACGCATGCGCAGCACGGACCAGTGTGCGGTGCAAATATGGCAACGTGCATTGAGACATTTTTCTGACTTTGACAATATATAGATGTGTGTCTATATATACGGTATATATAGATACATATTCTGTATGTATATATGTGTGTGTGTGTGTGTGTATATATATACACATATACACATATACACACATTCACAAATACACACCCACGGAAACCCCCCTAAATAAATCCTGCGTTTGCCCCTGGGAATTAGACGGCAGTAATGTCTGGAATAAGATACCACTAGATAGATCATAGATACCAGATACCACTGTGACTGGAATGATGATGACCTATGCACAGTGACAGGACACTACCACAGCACGCTACAACAGCAAATTGCAGCACAAGACACTGGACTTTTAGTCTCCACAATGCAGCACTTATACTGAGCTGAGCACTGTTCAGGATACTAGAACTGACACGGAGCAGCAAAATACAGCAATGGACTACTGTACTGTAATACCATATACTGGTCACCACAATGCAGCAATGATAATAATGAGCACAGATATTGAGCACTGTTCAGGATAATAGAACTGACACTGGGCAGCGAGAACAGCACTGGACTACTGTACTGTACTACTATATACTGGTCAGTGGTCACCACAATGCAGCAATGATAATAATGAGCACAGATACACTGTGCACTGTTCAGGATAATAGAACTGAGTGACACTGGGCAGCGAGAACAGCACTGGACTACTGTACTATACTACCATATACTGGTTAGTGGTCAACAGAAGGCAGCAATGATAATAATGAGCACAGATACACTGTGCACTGTTCAGGATAATAGAACTGAGTGACACTGGGCAGCGAGAACAGCACTGGACTACTGTACTACCATATACTGGTCAGTGGTCAACAGAATGCAGCAATGATAATAATGAGCACAGATACACTGTACACTGTTCAGGATAATAGAACTGAGTGACACTGGGCAGCGAGAACAGCACTGGACTACTGTACTGTACTACCATATACTGGTCAGTGGTCACCACAATGCAGCAATGATAATATAATGAGCACAGATACACTGTGCACTGTTCAGGATAACAGAACTGAGTGACACTGGGCAGCGAGAACAGCACTGGACTACTGTACTGTAATACCATATACTGATCTCCACAATGCAGTACTAATACTGAGCACAGATATTGAGCTGAGATTTGCTGATATTGGGCTATTCGGGCAGAGAACGTAGCCACGTCCTCTTTCTATCTCGACAATGCACGAGTGAAAATGGCGGCGACGCGCGGCTCTTTATATGGAATCCGAATCTCGTGAGAATCCGACAGCGGGATGATGATGTTTTCCCCCATTCGGGTTTTGCGTGTTAGGCGGGAAGAACCGAGGCTGCCTCGGACCCATATAAACCACGTGAAGTTCGGGGGGTTCGGATCTCGACGAACCGAACCCGCTCATCTCTATTTTTAACCATTGCTAATGCTGTAGTCCAGTTGTCACACTTGGTGCCCAGAGCCTAATAATTCTTGTCAGTGCCTGGAGAATGCAAAGCTATCTGTGGAGGTATAGTAGTGCCAGGAGTACTTCACTCACCCAGTAGTATTTCAGGATAATGATGTCACATGCATTGATGTCTGACACTGAAGGATCTGTGGCACAGAACCACACCATGAACACATTCCCATGCCTCCCAAAATGATTGTAACACCCCGGAGTTGGTGGGTATGTCTAAGTAGTTGAGAGAGGTATCACAGGTGTTGGATGGCTATGTGATGGACCTTTCCCCTGAAATGTTGCTCCCTGTACCTTGTCCTGCAGTACTGTGTTCTGGGAGGTAGGAAACATTGATACAAAACAGAAGTGAGTCAACAATTCCAACAGGATGTCTTTTATTGAGCTGCAATGAACTCTGGATTGAATATGATGATTAATTAGCATTACATTTTGATAAATGCGAAAAAGAAGAATTTGGGTGTAAGAGATGAACAAATGTAAGTCAGTTGGCTACAGTTCACACCAGAGAGGAGCATTCAATATACAAAAATAGGATTTTAATTACCTGCCGGTAAATCCTTTTCTCGTAGTCCGTAGAGTATACTGGGGTTCCATTTAGTACCATGGGGTATAGACGGGTCCACTAGGAGCCATGGGCACTTTAAGAATTTGATAATGTGGGCTGGCTCCTCCCTCTGTGCCCAAGGAGACGGACATACTTTGAGAGAAGGATAGATAAGGATAGTGGTGAGATTCCGAACCAGCACACACAAACGAGAGGAAAGCTATGCTAACCAAACTTGAAACAGGAACAGCAACAGCTGAACCAAACAACAATACTTAACCACAGTGGCGCACGCAGCGGGGGTTTCCGAGTACCTGGAAACCCCCCTGATGAGCCAACATTTTTATTTTTGAGACGGAGACAGCAGTGTCTCCGTCTCAGTAAAAGCCGCGATCGCGTACGCGATCGCGACAGCGGAGCTGCTCTAGCAGAGAGCTGTGTAGCTCTCTGCATAGAGAGTGTCACGGGAGGGGTGAGGGGGGGGGGAGCTGCTGGCTGCGCATGGTCAGCCATAGCAGCTCCCTCCGAGGTCCACACAGTGCGGCCTGTCAGAGTCACACAATCAGCGGCGGCCGGAGGCAGTCACTGTCTGCTGCAGAGATGCAGGAGTCAGCACATCAAAGCTCCCTGGAAACAGCGAACGGAGGCAGTCACCATCAGCGGAGGAGCTGCAGGACCTCGGCAATGGTGGCAGGAAGGCAGATGTGAGCATGTATCTTTTGTTACAGTTTGTGAATACAGCTATACTACGTCCCTGATATGTACGTGTATAAACCTGCGGATTACAGTATCAATTATTTGAAAAGTCCTGGTCTAACCCTCCCCTTACCCTACCTAACCCTCCCTTTTACGTGCCTAACCCTAACCCTCCCCCCCACAGCCTAACCTTAACCCCGCCTTCCCCCGGGTGGCACATAAACCTAACTCGCCCTCCCCGCACACCCTAAACAGTCTCCCCCCGGAGCCTAACTAACCCCCCCCCCTTCATGGTGGTGCCTAACCCTAACCCCCTCTCCCCAAACCCTAAACCAAACACCACCCCCCACCCCCCACACCCTAACTCTAAGTCCTCTGGGGGTCAACTAAACCTAAACCCCCCTCCATCCCCGATGTAATACCTACCCACCCCACTGTGTCGACAGTCGGGATACAGCGTCATGTCCTGGCCCCTTTTGGGATTCCGGTGCGGCATTCCGTTGTGTGTTGGGATTCTGGCGCATCCCATATAATATATATATATATATATATATATATATATATCTATCATACTGTATCCGGAAACCCCCCTTTAGAAATCCTGCGTTTGCCCCTGAACCAAGTAACAGTGCAGGAAGAACGAAGCACCGGGCAGGCGCCCAGTATCCTCTACGGACTACGAGAAAAGGATTTACCTGCAGGTAATTAAAATCCTATTTTCTCTTACGTCCTAGAGGATACTGGGAACCATTTAGTATCATGGGGAAGTACCAAAGCTCCCAAACCGGGTGGGAGAGTGCTGAGGTTCATACAGAATTGATTGACCAAACTGAAGGTCCTCAGATGCCAGAGTATCGAACTTGTAAAACTTAGCAAACGTGTTCGAACCCACCCAAGTAGCCACTCGGCAGAGCTGTAAAGCCAAGACACCCCAGGCCGCCGCCCAGGAAGAGCCCACCGACCTAGTAGAGTGGGCCTGTACAGATTTTGGAACCGGCAAGCTTGCCATGGAATAAGCATGCTGGATAGTGAGCCTGATCCAGCGTGCAATTATCTGCTTTGAAGCAGGACACTCAATCTTATTGGGATCATAGAGAACGAACAGCGAGTCAGATTTCCTGTGACATGCTGTCCTCTTTACGTATACCTTCAAAGCCCTCACAACATCCAAAGACTTTGAAGTAGTGGAAGTGTCAGTTACAACCGGAACCACAATAGGTTGATTGATGTGAAACGCAGACACCACTTTAGGAAGAAATTGCTGATGAGTTCAGCTCTGTCCTCATAGAAAATTAAATAGGGGCTTTTGTGAGACAAAGCCCCCAGCTCCGACACACGTCTTGCTGAAGCCAAGGCCAACAGTGTGACGGTCTTCCACGTAAGATATTTTACGTCCACCTCCTGTAATGGTTCAAACCAGTCTAATTGGAGGAACTGAAGCACCAAATTGAGATCCCAAGGTGCCGTGGGAGGCACATAGGGAGGTTGGATGTGCAGAACACCTTTCAAGAACATCTGGTCCTCAGGGAGAGAAGCCAATTGGTTTTGAAAGAAAATGGTCAAGGCCAAAATCTGGACTTTTACGGAGCCCAGACGTAGGCCCTCATCCACACCTGACTGCAGAAAAAGCAGGAAACATCCCAGATGAAATTCCACCGCAGAATAATTTCTGCTCTCACACCAAGAGACGTCTTTCTTCCAAATACGGAGGTAATGTTCAGATGTTACCCCCTTCCTGGCTTGGATCATAGTTAGGATAACTTTGTTAGGGATCCCTCTTCTGGCTAGAATTAACCGTTCAACTTCCATGCTGTTAAACGTAGCCGTGGTAAGCCCTGATAGATGAATGGGCCCTGTTGCAGAAGATCCTTGCAAAGAGGTAGAGGCCACGGATCTTTGAGGAGCATCTCTAGAAGGTCCGCATACCAGGCCCTTCTTGGCCAATCTGGAGCAATGAGCCTTGCTTGAACCTTCTCCCTTTTTATTCTTTTTAGAATTCTTGGGATCAGAGGAAGTGGAGAAAACACGTACACCAACTGATAGACCCATGGAGTTGTCAGAGTGTCTACCACCACTGCCTGTGGGTCTCTCGACCTGGAACAATACCGCTTGAGCTTCTTGTTGAGATGAGAGGCCATCTTGTCGATTTGTGGATATCCCCATTGACATGTCAAGCACCTGAACACTTTCAGGTGAAGGCTCCACTCCCCCGGGTGCAGGTCGTGTCTGCTGAGGAAGTCTGCTTCCCAGTTGTCTACTCCCGGAATGAAGACCGCTGACAACTCCACAGTGGTTTTTTCTGCCCAGAGGAGAATTCTTGACAACTCTGACATTGATGCTCTGCTTTTCGTTCCGCCCTGTCGGTTTATGTACGTCACTGCCGTCACATTGTCCGACTGGACCTGAATGGCCCGATCTTGAAGAAGATATGAGGCCTGCAGAAGGGTGTTGTATATGGCCCTGAGTTTCAGAATGTAGATTGGAAGGATGACTTCCTGACTTGACCATCTTCCTTGAAACTGCACCCCCTTGGTGACTGTTCCTCAACCTGCGTCTGTGGTTAACAGGATCCAGTTCTGAATTCCGAACACCCGACCCTCGACGAGGTGAGAAGTCTGTAGCCACCACAGAAGGGAGATTGTGGCTTATGGCTACAGATGGATCCTCCGGTGTATGTGAAGATGCGATCCGGGCCATTTGTCCAACAGTTCAAGCTGGAAGGGTCTTGCGTGAAACCTTCCATAATGAAGCGTCTCGTAAGAGGCCACCATTTTCCCCAGAAGGCGAATGCATAGATGCACCGATATCCGTGTTGGCTTCAGGACATCCCGAACCATCGACTGGATTACCAGAGCCTTTTCCAACAGAAAAAACACTTTCTGCGACTCCAGTATCATTCCCAGGAATGGAAGCCTCTGTATTGGCTCTAGGTGAGATTTCAGAAGGTTCAGAATCCACCCGTGATCCTTGAGAAGTTTGTTTGAGAGACCAATGCTGTTCAGCAACCTCTCCCTGGACGGCACCTTTATCAGAAGATCGTCCAGGTATGGAATTATATTCACTCCCTGGTTGCAGAGTATAAACATCATCTCTGCCATACTTTGGTGAATACCCTCGGTGCCATGGAGAGACCAAATTGCTGGTAGTGACAGTCCTGCAGTGCAAACCGTAGATAAGCCTGATGAGGCGGTCAGATCGGAATGTGAAGGTATGCATCCTTGATATCCAGAGACACTAGTAATTCCCCTTCCTCCAGTCCTGAGATCACTGCTCTCAGAGACTCCATCTTGAACTTGAACACTCTTAAGAATAGGTTCAAGGACTTGAGGTTCAGAATCGGCCGTACCGAACCATTCAGTTTCGGTACTACAAACAAGTTGGAATAGTATCCCTTATTTTGCAGATGAGGTGGAACTGGAACAATGACTTGAGTCTGCACCAGTTTTTGGATGGCCTGCTGTAAAGTTATACCTTCCTCTAGTGAAACTGGCAAGCCTGATTTGAAGAATCTGTGAGGTGGGAGCTCTTGGAACTCCAGTCTGTATCCCTAGGAAATAAGATCTATGACCCAGGTATCCCGGCTCAAACTTGACCAGATGTGACTGAAGAATTTTTTAGTCGGGCTCCCACCTGACAGCCCTCCAGGCATCGCCGTCCACTGTCTGCTGAAGGCTTTGAGGAAACAGCCTTAGCTCTGTTCCTGAGCACCTGCAGTTGCTGGTTTGCGTGGTTTACCTCTTGCACCTCTGGAGGCCGTAGAAGCACCTCTGGATTTTCCCTTAAACTTGGTCATCCGGAAGGACTGTACATTTAAAGCTGAATAAGCTTTCCTGGCTGGGGGAGCTGCGGACGGAAGATACCTAGACTTAACCGCAGTAGCTTTGGAGATCCATTTGTCTAGTTCATCTCCAAACAAGGCCTCTCCTGTGAATGATAGGTTAGGCCTTCCATGCCTTTTCTGGAGTCCGCATCAGCAGTCCACTGGCGTAGCCATAAGCCCCTGTGTGCTGACACTGCCATAGTGGTGGTGCGTGCATTAAGCAAGCCTATCTCTTTAATGGCTTCTACCATAAACTTTGCAGAGTCCTGTATATGCTGCAGGAGTAAAACAACACACCCCTAGACAATTAGGTTACCTGACCATTTAGCAATGGCTTTTGTGATCCACGCACATGCAATAGTGGGGCTCTGGGCCACCTCAGCAGCTGTATACAATGATTTGAGTGTAGTCTCAATTTTATGATCAGCCGTGTCTTTTAGGGAGGCTGCACCAGGGATAGGCAATACAATTTTTTGTGACAGCCTAGAGACTGATGCATCCACTATCGGTGGATTTTCCCATTTGTTCCTATCCTCCAGAGGAAAAGGAAAAGATGAGAGCAACCATTTAGGGATTTGAAATTTCCTATCAGGATTAACCCACGGTTTTTCAAACAGGGTATTCAATTCCTTTGACGCAGGAAAAGTGACTGAGGACTTCTTTTTTACATTAAAATAGGATTCCTCACACTCCTCTGACACCTTATCAGGAATTTGCAGAACATCTCTGATAGCCTCTATAAGAGCCTCTATTCCCTGTGACAGAGTAGCACCTCCCCCCTCCAAATACACCTTTCCCTCCTCCATGTCTGACCCGTCAGCATCAGAGTCAGACTGCAGGATCTGGGCCAAAGATCATTTTTGCGGACAAATGGTAGGGGATTAAGACGCTGGTTTGGGGACTGAGTATCTATTCATAAACTCATCCACAGTCTGTCTTAAGTATTGCATCTCTATCTCATTGCTGGATAATTTCGTAGAAATATTGGAGCTCATACACACACACACACACACGAAAAGGTTAAGCACAATTAACCCACAAAGAGCCCTTCAGGGAGACACAGAGTTATTTGGAGCCAGCCCTCACCGTGCCCTTATCACTAATGCCAAGCTTAGCCGGGTCACAGACTAAGTACCCTGATAGGGGACTTAGTACACTAATAATCGCTCCCCCCCCCCCCTGCTATGACCGCCTGGTAACGCTGAGGTAATCTGGAGTCTCTCCGCAGGAGCTGTGCGTCCCTGTCAGTCAGCGCCTGTGTCCACTGCAGAGGGAAAACGGCGCTGATGAGCTGCTGGATCCGCTCATAGTGCGCCCTTCAATGGCGCACGGTCTTCCCGCTTTTTTATACTGGCTGAGGTAATCTGGTGCTTAAAATAGAGAAAAAAACGTTTTAAGGCTGTTTTTGCCAGTGTGGGTACTGTGTACAGTGTACTGAGATGCAGTTGTGTACTGTGTCTGGATACGCAATCCACCCCAGGTAGAAGCTGTGCGTCTCCGTACCCTCATGCCGCCATAATGGCCGGTGCACCGCTAACTGGGACTTAGTACTACTCACCACTCTTCATTCTTCTGGCTCTGTTAGGGGTGTTGACGTGCTGTTAGGGGTGATGGCGTACTGCGGGATTGTAGTGGCGTGCTGCGGGAATGTACGCTCGCCATGGTGGGGCTTGCGAACAGTTCCCTAAGAAGTTTAGTGTCCTGTCAGCGGGGAATGGGACCATTAAACCTTCAAGAGGTTGGGCTGTTCCCCCACAATTCCCACGAAGCAGGCAGGCTGGTGCCATCCAGCCCTGCCTGAAAATAACAAACAGAAAATAAATGCAGAAAACTCTTCAGGAGCTTCCATAAACGTGACCGGCTCCTCGGGGCACATTTTCTAAACTGAGTATGGTAGGAGGGGCATAGAGGGAGGAGCCAGCCCACACTATCAAATTCTTAAAGTGCCCATGGCTCCTAGTGGACCCATCTATACCCCATGGTACTAAATGGAACCCCAGTATCCTCTAGGATGTAAGAGAAAGACAATTATTTAAAATCACAAAAAAATGACAGAATATCATTGGAATCACAGATAAACACATTAATTAGAAACACAGATACTGGCATGAAATAATTGGAATCATATAATGTGGTGATGAGGAGAGTGATGAAAAATACAATTAGCAATAATCAGCACTAACTTTCTAGCTTTCCCTAGCCAAGATATTTCGATCTTCACCGGCGATTAACATAGGAGCTCAGGTAAAGGTCTGCTGTGCCACAGTATCTCAATGGAGGATTGGCACATAAATGCAATTGGGAAATCCTGAATGATAGCAGAGTCATTTATTCACAGTTCTATGCAGAGTATGTAATTAGCGAAGGAATGATAGTGCCTCTCAACAAGTACAATTCACTAAGCTATGAGGATCTTTCAGTGCAGGAAACTGTGTCTCTTTCCTACTTACAGGACTGTACACATACTTGCCACAAGCTCAGAGTCTCAAAATAATGTCTATACTTGCGCTGATGCCACAGCTTAGTTTCACTGAATCGCCTAGGCTCAATGTGGTAGAGGAAAGGGTTGCTTTAATAAACTCCTTAAAGGACTTAGCTGGTAGAATTGTTGCGCTGCAGTAACTAACTTAAGCAATGTGATGTTTTGCTGTTCGCGCCCTTTACTTTCACAGATATCGAAAGGGGTCTCTTAACCTGGTTATCAAACTTGCCCGGGGCTCTTGCTTTTTGTATACTTTTGTACTCACTAAGACCCTCTTAAGCAAAGATGTTGACATGCTCAGCCAGTCCTTACTAGCCCCTTTCAGTCCCAAGATGGCTGCAGCATCTGCGCCTCTCCTCAGGCTCGGCGGTGTCTGGTCTCCGGCTGCGGCATCTCAACACCCACTTACCCGGCACTTGTCTCACCAGCAGCACCCTGCTGCTCACACTCTGCACTCTTGCTCTCACCATCAAGACCTGTGTGAATAGCTTTCTGATGATGCACAGACGAGATAGTTCTACATTTGCTGACTCTGGAATGTCGAAGCTTGCAGAACCAGGTAGACACCAGCAATAGGATAGACTGTGGTTGATCCAGTAAATACTTCTGGACCGACAATAGGACAGACACTGGGATAGAACCAGTAACTGGCAATGTTCCGATACTGGAATTGAACCAGCTATTTCAAGAACTGGCAATGGTAGAGACACAGGAGTTGAACCAGCTATTCAGCATCTGGCAGTTTGAGCAGACGCTGGTAGTGAACTAGCTACTCAGAAACTGGCAATTTGGGATTGAACCAGCTATTCAGAAACTAGCAATTTGAGCAGAGGCTGGGATTGAACAAGCTACTCAGGAGCCAGGGAGCAGTGGAGATGGACTCTGCTCTGGTAGTCCTCAAACTGGATGATGTCTGTAGAGAGACACAGATACAGCTCATAGCTAGTTAAAAGACAACAAAACACTGGCAGCTTGGAGTGCCCAGGAAGCTCCCTTTATACTACTGGCTGTCCAGGGTTGGCTGAGAGTGTCATGTGATTGCAGACTGGCTTCTGGTTGGTGCATGGCCGTTCACATGATCCAGGCTGTCATGGCTGCACCCATCACTGATTCTGGAGGGAACTCTGGCATGGAGCATACTGAAGAGAGAATAGCATTTCATCCACATGATCTCTGCAGTTCAGGTCTAGCACTACCAGCTGGACTGCAAACACTGCAGTAATCAAGAATCTGCAGACTTCACAGACAAACTCTCAGGTGCATAATCAGCTTAGAAAGAGATTCAACAGTTAGCAAACAGATGGTATACGGTTAACATACTGCCCATCGGGATCCCAGCTGTCTCAATACCAATGCCGGGATCCCGTTGAGGGTACTATACCACCGCCAGAATACCAGCGAGGTACCACCTGCCGGCATTCTATCGCCCGGGATACCAATGTCGGTATACTGACCTTTGGCATCCCATGCGGCTGGATCAATTACCGATCCCAAACAGACACGTGCTGCAAGGGGATGTAGTCAGGTGACCGGTGGTTGGGATCCCGGCAGTCAGCATACAGATGCTGGGATCCCGGCCACCAGGATGCCAGCAGGGGGCCCAGGGTTATTTCCACTCATGGGTGTCCACGACAACCATAGAGGACTAATAGAATCTGTGGCGCGAGCCACCGAGCCCACAGCTCACCCCGCTGCCGGCATCCTGGCGGTATGCTGACCGCCGGGATCCTGACCACCGGTTACGCAGCCCCAACCCGCTGCAGCTTGTACAGTATGCTGAACAGATCTCTCAGGCAAATCTGGATAACCAAGACACCAGACAAACTAGCAGAATAGGAGAGTAATAGTCAGGATTGTGATATACCAGTACTAGTTCTCCTCTAATCTTGGCAGGTTCTGCAGTTCTCTGCAAGCATAAAATTTATAGAAAAATTTGGAACTCTACTCCTCTTGGAGCAACTTTTATACATTATTACCTCTTTTAAATATTCTATTGTTCTCATCTGGAACGAATTTCTTGGGGTTATCTGGAATGAATCCTTGGATAATCTCCTCATGTGGTGTCAATATTAAAAATCTAAAGGTGAGATGTAAAGTAATAGCATCCGAGATTGTCGGAGGTACAGAATGCTGACACATCTCGGACATTTGTTTTAAAGCATCAATCATTTACACGGTAAAACCATTCCTTGTAAATGATTGCTGCTTTCGAAAAATGTCTGAGACTTCCGGCATCCCGCATCTCCAACAATCTCGGACACTATTACATCTCACCTCAAATGTTTAATACTTTGGAAAGAGAAATAAGGACTCTAGAAAGATAAAGTGGCCGAGCAACAAGTAAAGTCGACATTTCTTCTGTTTTCAGTCTTTTGCGTTCAGTCTGAAGAGCTGCAATAGCTTTAAAAAGGCTATAACATTTCTTCCTTGACATCTGAACTAGAGCTGAATCCAGACTTGGAGAATTGCAATTTCTAGAATGTTTGCAGGTAAAGCAATGATATTTTTATGATCTACAGCAGATGTGGCTGTTGTGATAGAAAATGTCTCTGTGGCTTTCTGATACACTTGCTTTTATCAGATCAGCTACCTGCATGTGAAGAGGAAAGACCACTTTCATTTGTATCAGAGAAGGAATCACATCCAATGTACTGGGCTCTTTAGGCGTCTCTTCTAAAGTCATTGAAATTCTCAATGTGCGGATTAAATGAGTCATGAGATAAGGATCAAAATCTGAACACTCTGGAACCATAAGCTTTGTAAAATTACATTTTCTGTATTTTGCTATAAGGTAAGATTTGAACTTTATCTATATTTCATACAGAAGTCTTATCTCACAAAAACATAAAAGCCAGGGAGACAGGCTGTACATTTGCTATTTCCATGGTTACAATAATGTTTCTGGCAAGTACTCAATAGGACAACTCTTGCATTAATATACATATTATAGACATAAACGGCCTAATAAGAGTTCGATGTAAATCAAACTGCAGGTCGCACAACTCTGCTTAGTGGAATTCAGAGGTAAACATTTCTTGAATTTTTTTGCCCCCTTTCAGATAAGCCAGGGGCATACAGTAAGGGTGTACACATGTAGTGTAGCCTGTACCATGTAGATGTGGACATTGACATATGTCTACATTGACCATGTCAACATTCATCCTGTAGACAATGATGAAATGTCTACATGTTAGACTATGAACATAATGTCTCTGGTGGCCCAGCGGTGGCAGCTCCTACTGCACTTTCTTATTCCAGGTGGTCAGGTGACTATTACTTCCGATAAAGTAATCTGATGCGCCAGTGTTCTAGTAAGCAGATTCCCCCTATGCCTAACCCTCACCTTACAATAGTGCCTAACCCTAACGTCGACATTCTGAGAATGTTGACATTTCCATATTGACATTCTGTGAAGGTTGACGTGTTGTCTGTGGACATTTTAATAATGTCAACTTCATAACTGTTAATATTGTGGTGTTGATATTATGAATACTGACACTGGGCCTGATTCAGGTGTGATTGGAGCAGCTATCACTGCGGCTTACAGCAGCTATAGCACTTATATGTTAATGCAGCAGGAGGCATGATATTGATGGTGGAATATGATGAACACAACTGTGACAAAATGACCTCAGAACCATGGTGAGAAAATACTCAGCAGCGAAGTAGTTAAATAAAGCCCCAGTGCCAACATTGACGTATCTATAATGAGTGCAAGGACTGCCATGCACAAGAGCCCCTTTGTCTAAGGGGGCCCACAACGCACACCCTGTACCCATCAAATATTACCCCTCCAGAGTCCCAGCGATTTGTGTGATACCCTGAAACTGCAGCCCAAATCAACTGTGGCACTACAGGTGCCAGCATGACTTTAAAAAAAAGTAAAATGTTTGCTGGAGTTGCATAGCACTGTGCCAGCAGCCTACAGCTTGCAGCACAGAAGGAGTTAACAGCACAACTCATAGCAATACAGATCAGTCTGCAAAATGCAAAGTGCATGACTCACCCATTTGCAGACTAAGAGCGGGAAATCCCAGATAGAATGTGTTCCTGGGAATGCAAAGTTATAAAAAGGTTGTCCTGCAGCAGCCTGCAGAACAGTGAGCTGAGGAGAGTGAGCAGGCAGTGAGGAGACTGAGAGAACAGTGAGCTGAGGAGATCGGGGCAGAGGCGGGAAGACGGAGAGAGAGAGGACCGCGGTGTGAGGGGAACGAAGAGAGCGCGCCCACCCGCTGGAATCGCTGCTGCCTGCCACGGCTGGAGAGAAGGAACAACACCGCCGCGTGGACAAGAGAGGGAGGTGGCTCAGGTCACGGAGGCTTCCTGACACCTGCCCAACATCAAAGACGCCGCGGCACAAGGGCTCGAGATCCGGAAGGGGGGAGATCGCGTGGGAAGAGGATTCCCCTAATAACCGTCATACGGGAGAGGCTGCAGTGATTGGGAGCACGGCTGCAGACAGCAGGAGCAACGAATATACCACAGGTATTCTCACTTATCCCCAATATCCCAGCTATCCGGGTTACAGGAACCCCAAGTACAGAAGTACTGTACCTGGGTCTTCATAGATGTTTCCACGTAAAGTAGAGGGTTATCATTAACTGCCGCCTGTCAGAAAGGGGGACGCCCCTAACCCTAAACAGCTCCGTCAAAGACTCTCCCTATGTAATAGCGCCTCCTAACGGGTCCATGTTATGACCTTCACACTTATACTGCACCCGGTTGTTACAACACAGTTCAACAAAAGGTAACAGGACTGTGCAAACCCTTGTTCTTACTGTGCAAGCCAGAACTGGTCTGTTTACTAGTTTATATCACTGGATGATAACTGACTTACCTTTCTGTGGATACAAATGCGGTTGGTACCGTGAGACATTACTGCTGTTCTGTATTATGGAGAAAGTGGTTTTGCATGCCTGTTTACAACTGTTTACCTTGCGTCCACTGACGCCTCCTTAGAAGTCCTCTGTTTCAGTATAAGCAGTCTATTAGAGAGACATTGGCTGCAAACGCCCCCTCGTGGACAGTTTAGGGAGGGATCCCGCGTTACTGCCAGGACATACTTTACCCTAATAGGACATTATTCTCCAAATGATTGGTAGTACGGGTGAAGTATTTAATTGTTTGATTTGGTCAAAGTTATACCTTCGAGGTGTTAAAACTGTGAATGCTGTTATAAGACAGGGAAAGACTCAGGATATTGTAACAATGTTCAACCTATGCAACTGTGTTTAATGAAAATTGAGTTACAGCGGTGACTGATATCGTCAGTGCAATAAATGGTTGTCACCGTCTCCATGTGTCGTGGTCCTTGAGCACATTGGGTTTGGGTTGCCCTTCCGGGGTTCTCCTGGTCCTTCTGCCCCAGCCTTACAGGTGAGGAGAAGAATAGACGCTGGCCAAGACATCGTTGAAGAGTGGATACGGCCGATTACGAGACCGACAGAGTTTCAGGTACGAACCCTTTTATAGAGATATTACATTTGCACTTGCACAAAAGAGATATCCTCGGGAACGAGGCACAGGCACTGTGTTCCTGGAAACCTGCGCATGCACAGTAGACTCTGAGTCTACAGCACTGCCGGAGAATAGGGGACCTGGGCGAAGCCTGCACATGGACCATCTGTGTCCAGTGGCGTCATTAACCACTTTGTCACCCTGTGCGGCGGCTGCCTCAAGGGGGCATGGCTTAGTGAATCAGAAAGGGTGGACGCTACAATGGGGTGGGGCTTCACGTCACTGGGTCGCGAACACTAAAAAAAGGGGGCATGACTTCACAGGGTGTGGCTATGAGTCTCGACCCCCATTTTCATCACACAAGGGGTTCGGGAGATGCGGGATGCCGCCGAAGACTGCCTTGTCTGGAGTGCCAGCTTCTACATGGTGACCGGTGCCAGCTGCTACATGTAATGTTACAGTGCAGCTCCTGTCACTGAGCAGGAGCCGACACTTTGGTGTCACCCCTCGTGGGGTGACACCTGGGTGCCTGCCGCACCCCCGCACCCACTTTATACTTATGCATTATTTAAGACACGTGATAAAGGTGTGGGTCAGCAGTAATACCAGGCAGGATATTAAATACAGTTATTTTGATGATTTGCACTAAGCATAATGGGAGTGTTCATCTCTGTATGTGCAGGATATATACATACTATATACATACTATGTATGTATACATACACATATATCACAGAGGGGGTCATTCCGAGTTGTTCGCTCGTTGCCGATTTTTGCAACGGAGCAATTAAGGCAAAAATGCGCATGCGCATGGTACGCAGTGCGCATGCGCCAAGTATTTTAGCACAAAACTTAGTAGATTTACTCACAGCCGAACGAAGAATTTCCATCGTTGAAGTGATCGGAGTGTGATTGACAGGAAGTGGGTGTTTCTGGGCGGAAAGTGGCCATTTTCTGGGAGTGTGCGGAAAAACACAGGCGTGCCAGGATAAAACACGGGAGTGTCTGGAGAAACGGGGGGAGTGGCTGGCCGAACGCAGGGCGTGTTTGTGACGTCAAACCAGGAACGAAACGGGCTGAGCTGATCGCAGTGTAGGAGTAAGTCTCGAGCTACTCAGAAACTGCTAAGAATTTTCTATTCGCAATTCTGCTAAGCTAAGATACACTCCCAGAGGGCGGCGGCCTAGCGTGTGCAATGCTGCTAAAATCTGCTAGCGAGCGAACAACTCGGAATGACCCCCAGTGTGTGATTTATGCATCTCTTATTTTCCGGTTTCTAAATCAATCCCAATATTCTGTACATGAACTATGAAGTTTGTAATCATAACTATGTTGATAATAGTGAGCGGTAAGTTTTACATTGCGTCTTCTACGTCTGCACACTGTAGAACCATTGTAACATATGTGGGTGTATAATTAATCAGGTGGTGATAGTGCCAGACACATTACCATGACTTGGAAACTCCATGGGACCATTATGAATAACATCCTCTTTTGTGTGAGCTGCACAACAAATGTAATCAACAAAGGAAGCAGCTGGAATAAATGAATGTATTCTTTCTTTACTACTTTGAGACCATATAGCTTACAAGAAGAAAAATAATGTCCCTGAGGATAGCAAAACAGCTTTTCTTTTATAGAAGTCTGTGCTTTATCTTGCTGGGACATGATTGCCAGACTGTGGCATGAAGGGCCAATCAAGGTAATGCAATGACAGAGACCCTTGAAATAGTGTGTGGCTGTGAAGAGGTGGCACACTAATTACTGGGTGTGACCAAATGCAAGAGGGGGTGTGGTCCAGGGCATATCTGTAATGGGTGCACCAAGTTTATATTTATTTTTCCAGAGTTCTGCAGTGGCAGCTGCACTGGAGCTGTAAAAATAGGATTTTAATTACCTGCCGGTAAATCCTTTTCTCGTAGTTCATAGAAGATACTGGGGTCCACATTAGTACCATGGGGTATAGACAGGTCCACTAGGAGCCTTGGGCACTTTAAGAAATCAAAAGTGTGCACTGGCTCCTCCCTCTATACCCCTCCTACCAGACTCAGTCTATAAACTGTGCCCGAGGAGACGGACATACCTTGAGAGGATAGATAAGGATAGTGGTGAGATTCCGAACCAGCACACACAACAAGAGGAAAGCCATGCTAACCAAACATGAAACAGGAACAGCAACAGCCGAATCAACATTACTTAACCAAGTAACAGTGCAGAAACTAAGCACCGGGCGGGCGCCCAGTATTCTCTACAGACTATGAGAAAAAGATTTACCGGTAGGTAATTAAAATCCTATTTTCTCTTACGTCCTAGAGGATACTGGGGTCCACATTAGTACCATGGGGATGTACCAAAGCTCCCAAACTGGATGGGAAAGTGCTGAGGTTCCTGCAGAACAGATTGACAAAACTGAAGGTCCTCAGAGGCCAAAGTATCGAACTTGTAGAACTTAGCAAACGTGTTCGAACCAGACCAGATAGCTGCTCGGCAGAGCTGTAAAGCCGAGACACCCCGGACAGCCACCCAGGAAGAATCAACCGACCTAGTAGAGTGGGCACATAGAGATCTAGGAACCAGCAAACTTGCCGTAGAGTAAGCATGCTGGATAGTAAGCTTGATCCAGCGAGCAATAGACTGCATTGAAGCAGGACACCCAATTTTATTGGGATCATAGAGTACATACAGCGAGTCCGATTTTCTGTGATGAGCTGTCCATATGACATAGATTTTCAAAGCCCTCACAACATCCAGGGACATTGAAGTGGAAGTGGAAGAAACCACAATAGGCTGGTTGACATGAAACGCAGACACCTTTGGAAGAAATTGGTGACGAGTTCTGAGTTCAGCTCTATCTTCATGAAAAATCAAATAGGGGCTCTTGTGAGACAACGCCACCAATTCTGACACACGTCTTGCCAAAGCCAAGGCCAGCAAAGTGACGGTGATCCATGTAAGAAACTTTACATCAACCTCCTGTAAAGGCTCAAACCATTCAGATTGTAGAAACTGCAACACCACGTTAAAATCCCAAGGTGCTGTGGTAGGCACAAAGGGTGGCTGGATGTGCAGAACCCATTTCAAGAACGTCTGAACCACAGGGAGGGACGCCAACTGTCTTTGGAAGAAAATGGACAAGGCCGAGATCTGAAACTTTAAGGAACCCAGGCGTAGGCCCACATCCACTCCTGACTGCAGAAAAAGCAGAAAATGATCCAGTTCTAATTCCTCCGTAGGAAATTTCCTGTTTTCACACCGAGTCACATACGTCCTCCAAATCCGGTGGTAATGTTTAGACGTTACCCCTTTTCTGGCTTGGATCAGGGTAGGAATTACCCTGTCTGGAATTCCTTTTCCAGGCTAAAACTTGACGCTCAACCTCCATGTCGTCAAACGTAGCTACGATAAGTCTTGATAGACGAACGGCCCCTGTTGCAGAAGATCCTCTCAAAGAGGTAGAGGCCACGGATCCTCCAGCAGCATGTCCAGGAGATCTACGTACCAAGCCCTTCTTGGCCAATCTGGAGCAATGAGAATTGCTTGAACCTTTACCCTTTTTATTCTTTTGAGAATTCTAGGGATTAGTGGAAATGGTGAAACACATACACCACCTGGTAGACCCATGGAGTCACCAGAGCATCCACTGCCACTGCCTGTGGGTCTCTCAACATGGAAAAATACTGCCTGAGCTTCTTGTTGAGACGAAAGTCCATCATGTCGATCTGTGGAACTTCCCACCGACGTGTCACGCACCCGAACACCTCCGGGTAAAGGCCCCACTTTCCTGGGTGGAGGTCGTGTCTGCTGAGGAAGTCTACTTCCCAGTTGTCTACTGCCAGAATGAAGACCGCTGACAATGCCACAGCGTGTCTTTCTGCCCAGAGGAGAATCCGTGTTACCTCTGACATTGCTGCTCTGCTCTTCGTTCTGCCCTGTCGGTTTATGTACGGTACTGCCGTCACATTGTCCGACTGAACCTGGTTTGCCTGATCTTGAAGAAGATGGGCTGCCTGCAGAAAGGCGTTGTATATGGCCCTTAGTTCCAGAATGTTGATTGGAAGAATGGTTTCCTGATTTGACCATTTTCCTTGGAAGTGCGCCCCCCTCGGTGACTGCTCCCCAACCTCTGAGGCTTTTTTGAATCCCGAACATTCGGACCTCGGTCAGGTGAGAAGTCTGGAGCCACCACAGAAGAGAAATCCTGGCTTTTGGCGACAGACGAATCCTCTGGTGCATGTGTAAATGCGATCCGGACCATTTGTCCAACAGGTCCAGCTGGAAGGGTCTTGCGTAAAACCTTCCGTACTGCAGTGCCTCATAAGCGGCTACCATCTTTCCCAGAAGGCGAATGCAGAAATGCACCGATATCCGGTACCCCGCACCATTGACTGGATCACCACTGCCTTTTCCAATAGAAGGAACACCTTCTGTACCTCCGTATCCAGTATCATCAGCAGGAATGGAAGCCTTCGAGTTGGTTCCAGGTGAGATTTTGGAAGGTTCAGAATCCACCGTGATCCCAGAGTAGTCGAGTTGAGAGGGCAATGTTGTCCAATAACTGCTCCCTGGATGGTGCTTTTATCAGCAGATCGCCCAGGAACGGAATTATGATCACTCCCCGTTTGCGGAGGAGAATCATCATCTCCGCCATTACCTTGGTGAACACCCTCGGAGCCGTGGAGAGGCCAAAAGGCAGGGCCTGGGACTGGTAGTGACAGTCCTGTAAGGCAAACCTGAGATAAGCATGTTGAGGCGGCCAGATCGGGATATGAAGGCATGCATCCTTGATATCCAGAGACGCCAAGAATTCCCCTTTAATTAGACTCGAGATCACCGTTCTCAGAGACTCCATCTTGAATTTGAACACCCATAAATACGGGTTCAATGACTTGAGGTTTAAAATGGGTCTTACCGAACCGTCCGGTTTCGGTACCACAAACAGGTTGGAATAATAACCCCTGGTCCGTAGCTGAGGTGGAACTGGAACAATGACCTGAGTCTGTACCAGTTTTTGAAATGCATCCTGTATATCTATACTTGCCTCCTCAGAAGCTAGTAAGCCTGACTTGAAGAATCTCTGAGGTGGGAGTTCCTGAAACTCCAGTCTGTACCCCTGAGCGATGACCTCTTTGACCCAGGGATCCTGGCATGACGTCGCCCATATGTGACTGAAATCTTTTAATCGTGCTTCCACCTGCCTGTCTCCCAGGCAGAGAGGTCCACCGTCATGCTTGAAGGCTTTGAGGGAGCAGAACTGGAGTTCTGTTCCTGTGAACTTGCAGTTGCTTGTTTTCTGGGTTTACCTCTATTGCCTTTGAAGGCTGTAAAAGAACCTTTGGCTTTATGTTTAAATGTTGCTGTCCGAAAGGACTGCAGAGTTGGAGCAGAGTAGGTCTTCCTAGCTGGTGGTGCTGCGGAAGGAAGATCTGTAGACTTACCCGCCGTAGCCTTGGATTTCCACGTATCCAGTTCATCACCAAACAGGGCCTCGCCTGTGAAAGGTAGGCTTTCCACACCCTTTCTGGACTCCGCATCTGCCATCCACTGACGTAGCCATAGGCCCCTGCGTGCTAACACTGCCATGGCCGTGGAGCATGCATTGAGCAATCCAATTTCTTTTATGGCTTCCACCATAAAATTTGCAGAGTCCTGTATATATTGAAGGAGTAAAATCATCTCACCTCTTGGTAAGGAATCTAACCCCTCAATTAAGTTACCTGACCATTTTGCAATGGCCCTAGTGATCCAAGCACAAGCAATGGTGGGTCTCTGGGCCAACCCCGCAGCTGTGTACAGAGATTTGAGAGTGTTCTCAATCTTGCGGTCTGCTGCATATTTTAAGGAGGCTGCCCCCGTGACCGGTAAAACTATCTTATGTGATAATCTAGATACCGATACGTCAACAATCGGTGGGTTTTCCCATTTTTTCTATCGTCCCTAGGAAAATGGAAAGATGTGAGTAACCTTTTAGGGATCTGAAACTTCTTGTCAGGATTAGACCAAGTTTCTTCAAATAAGGAATTTAATTCCTTAAATGCAGTGAAAGTAGCAGAGGATTTCTTTTTTACATTAAAATAAGATTCCTCATTGTCCTCGGTCGCTTTGTCAGGAATGTGCAGGACATCTCTAATCAGGACCTATATTCCCTGTGACAAAGCTGCATCCCCCCCTCCCGAGTCCACCTCACCCTCCTCAACGTCTGATACATCATCATCATCATCATCATCATCAGTATCAGTCTGCATGATTTGGGCCAGTGTATGCTTTTGTGGACAAATGGCAGGGGTCTGAGACGCTGGAATGGCCACTGAATCGCTATTCATCAGGTCATCCACAGATTGTCTTAAGTATTGCGTCTCCTTCTCATTTTGGAATAATTTATGTGAAATATTTGAGATCATCCCTTTTAATGAATCCAACCATACTGGTTCGGACCCACTAGCCTTAGAATGTGTACTATCCTGAGTACACTGTAGGGATCCCCCCGAGTGAGAAAAACACTCTGCTGTGCATGAAACACACTCCTTTGACATAGTAAAATGTAAAAGAACACACACACATACAGGATGAATAGGTTAAAAGCACAGTTAACCCACACAGAGCCCCCTAGGGAGACACAGAGTATGATGGAGCCAGCCACACAGCGCCCCTCAGTGGCGTGCGGTGAGGCACTACAGCCATAATGTCCGCCGAATCCTGCCGATGACCCCTACTGCCGCCGAGCCAATGCCCGCTACTACCTATGAGCCGATGCCCGCTGCCACCGCCAATGGCTTACAAACTCGCCCACCATCAACTGACATAGCCCTCCGCCACTAATATGCATCTTACTCCGATGCCCCCAATGCCCGCTGCCTGCCTGCTCATCATACTTGTGATATATTGTAAATTTTTATAGAAAAATAAATAAAAATTAGTGTTTGGGACTGGGAAGGGAGTGGAGGACATGAATGCAATTTTGTTGTCCAGGGCTTCCATTAACTTAATGGAGAAGGGTCTGAATGGGTTAAAAAAGGTAAAAAAAAATGCGTGAGGTCCCCCCTCATAAGTATGACCAGCCTCTGACTCTTTGAGCCGGTCCTGGTTGTTTAAATACTGGGGGGGGAAATTGGACAGGGGTTCCCCATATTTAGACAACCAGCACCGGGCTTTTAGTCCGGTCCTGGTTCCAAAAATATAGCTGCGCCAGTGCCCCAAACACACACACACACACACACATAAAAAAAAAATATACTGTATATACACACACAATACTTACCGCTCCTGCAGCGCTGCCCTCCGTCTCCGTCCGCCGGCTCCTCTCTACCATGGGAGGGACGTCATGACGTCTCTCCCGTAGTAGCGCCGCTCAGACACTAGGGGTCAATTATGACCTCTAGTGTCAGTCAGTGATGCCGGCTGCAGCGGGCACCCACACAGCCCACGACGCCTGCCGCAGCCGGGGGGAGAGGTATGCGGCTCGCTACTGATATGCAGCTTGCTACTGATTGGACAGCGGATCCAGCACTGGATCTGCTGGGCCTATCACATATGGGGGACTGACAGGGGCGTGCATTCATCGGGCTGAATGCACGCCCCTGTCATTGAGGCACCAGTATAGGTGCCGCTTCCCCGTGCTTTTTCAATGGGCTTTCACAGCCCATTACTGCGCCCTGCCCCCTGCCCGCCCCTCCGCTGCCCGGACTTTAATGTTAGCAGCGGGAGGCACCTCTGCCGCTGCCTCCCACCCTCACATGCAGCCACATACACAGGGGGGACATGATTAAAATAAAAAAAGAAGATATTTATCACATTCTCTGTGTTATAAATATCATCTTTGTATTATTTTAATCATTATGACAAAGGAGGCACTGCCTCCCCTGACTGCACGTCCCTGGCGCCCCTATAGCTAATTATAAGGTTACCTGGGTCGCAAACTAAGCCCTCTTACTAAAGGCTCAGTATTCTAATACTGCTCCCCCCTTTGCTATGACCCCCTGGTACCACTGAGGAAAGCTGGAGTCCTTGTGGAGGGGCGGTGCTTCCCTGCCAGTCTGTCTGTGTAGAGCTGCAGAGGGAAAATGGTGCTGGTGAGCTGCTGGATCCACTCATAGTGAAGCCCCGCCCCCATAATGGAGCACGATCTTCCCGTTTTATTTATACTGGCTGTGGTATGCATGGTGCTTAACAGTGGTTTAGAACCCCTGTAAGCTAGTTTGCCAGTGTGGGCAGAGCCGGATTAACAATTGGGCGGATGGAGCTGCAGCTCCAAGCCCACCATTGAAAATAGGCCCACAGCAAACTGGCAGCATTGACAGGAAGAAAACATTTTCCTGTCACAGACTGCCAGCGGCGTCCTCTCTCCCATGCCCCCTCCTCCGGCTCGAGCACTCTCACCTGAGATGTGACGGAGCAGGAGACGTTCAGGTAGTGTGCTGGCTGCCCCTCCCTCTCCAGTCTCTCCTTCTTCGGGGTCCTGCTGTGACTCACAGGCACAAGCTCCCCCCCCCCCCCCCCCCCCCAGACTGCACGGGTCACGGGGAGCTGCTGCTGCAGGAAGTCTGGCAAGTGTAATGATGGCTTCTTGATTAATGTGTGTATACAGTTTATGTGGTGTGTGTGTCCTAAATGTGTGTAGTGTATACTGTGTGTGTATATGTGATGGTGGGTGTGTATGTATAGTGTGTGTAGTGTGTACTGTGTGTGTATATGTTGTGGTGGGGGTGTGTGTGTGTGTGTAGTGTGTGCTGTGTGTGTGTGTGTGTGTGTGTGTGTGTGTGTGTATGTGGTGGTGTGTGTGTGTGTATAGTGTATACTGTGTGTGTACTTTGTGTGTGTGTAGTGTGTATATGTGGTGATGGGGTTGTGTGTGTACTTTATGTGTGTGTGTGTGTGTGTGTGTGTGTGTGTGTGTGTGTGTACTGTGTGTGTGTGTGTGTGTGTGTGTGTGTGTGTGTGTGTATACTGTATGTGGTGGTGGCTGAGGTGTGTGTGTGTATATGTGGTGGTGGAGGTGTGTGTGTGTGTGTGTGTGTGTGTGTGTGTGTGTGTGTGTGTGTGTGTGTGTGTGTGTGTGTGTGTGTGTGTACTTTATGTGTGTGTAGTGTGTATATGTTGTGGTGGAGGTATGTGTGTACTTTATGTGTGTGTAGTGTGTATATGTGTTGGTGCGGGTGTGTGTGTGTGCCAGAGCCGGATTAATAATGGGGCGGATGGAGCTACAGCTCCAGGCCCCCCATCAAAAAGGCTCACAGCATTTCCTATGGCCGCATAAGGTCCCGTACACACACACATCAAACGCTTCCCCCTGTTCCCGCCCGGGAGTAGAAAAAATAGGATTTTAATACCTACCGGCAAATCCTTTTCTCTTAGTCCGTAGAGGATGCTGGGGACTCCAAAAGGACCATGGGGTATAGACGGGATCCACAGGAGACATGGGCACACTATAAGACTTTGAATGGGTGTGAACTGGCTCCTCCCTCTATGCCCCTCCTCCAGACTCCAGTTAGAAAACTGTGCCCAGGGAGATGGACATTTTGAGGAAAGAATTTATTGTTTAAACACGGTGAGTGTCATACCAGCTCACACCTCGAACATGCCGCAGAACGTGGCATTCAATAGAACACCAGCCGACGGCATGAAAAATATACAGCAATATGCTGACCGAAAATGTAACACAACATGTGTGTAAACACGACCAATAATAGCATACCTCATGTCATGGCATGAATAACGTCAGCAACAGATTTGACTGAAAAGAAACACCACATGAGTGTAACCACAACCAATAGCTGCAGATAAAGTACGCACTGGGACGGGCGCCCAGCATCCTCTACGGACTAAGAGAAAAGGATTTACTGGTAGGTATTAAAATCCTATTTTCTCATACGTCCTAGAGGATGCTGGGGACTCCAAAAGGACCATGGGGTTTAAACCAAAGCTCCAGACCAGGCGGGAGAGTGCGGACGACTCTGCAGCACCGATTGAGCAAACATGAGGTCCTCAGCAGCCAGGGTATCAAACTTGTAGAACTTAGCAAAAATGTTTGAACCCGACCAAGTAGCTGCTCGGCAAAGTTGAACTGCCGAGACTCCTCGGGCATCCGCCCAAGAAAAGCCCACCTTCCTGGTAGAATGGGCCTTCACCGACTTCGGTAATGGCAATCCCGCTGTAGAATGAGCATGCCGAATTGTATCACAGATCCTGCGTGCAGCAGTCTGCTTAGAAGCAGGAGCCCCAATTTTGTTGAGAGCATACAGGATAAACAGAGCCTCTGTTTCCCCAATCTGAGCCGTTCTGGCGACATAAATATTCAAAGCTCTGACTACATCGAGAGACTTCGAATCAGCCAAGGCTTCAGTAGCCCCATGCACCCCAATAGGTTGGTTCCTGTGAAACGCAGAAACCACTTTTGGCAGAAATTGTTGCTGAGTTCTCAATTCCGCTCTAGCCATATGGAAGATCAAATAGGGGCTCTTGTGAGACAAAACCGCTAATTCCGACACCCGCCTTGCGGACGCCAAGGCCAATAGCATGACCACTTTCCAAGTGAGAAATTTTAACTCAACATTTCGTAAAGGTTCCAACCAGTGTGACATAAAAAACTGCAACACCACGTTAAGGTCCCATGGTGCCACTGGGGGCACAAATGGAGGGTGGATGTGCAGCACTCCTTTCACGAAAGTCTGAACTTCTGGAAGGGCGGCCAATTCTTTTTGAAAGAAAATTGATAAGGCCGAAATCTGCACCTTAATGGAGCCTAACTTTAGGCCTGCATCCACACCTGCTTGCAAAAAATGGAGAAAATGACCCAGCTGAAATTCTTCCATAGGAGCCTTCTTGATTCACACCAAGACACATACTTCCTCCAAATACGGTGGTAAAGCTTCGCCGTTACTTCTTTCTCAGCCTGAAGCAATGTGGGAATGACTTCACCGGAAATACCCTTTCGGGCTAGGATATGGCGTTCAACCGCCATGCCGTCAAACGCAGCCGCAGTAAGTCTTGATACACGCCCGGTCCTTGCTGTAACAGGTCCTCTCGTAGAGGAAGAGGCCAGGGATCTTCTATGAGTAAGTCTTGAAGATCTGGATACCAAACAATCCTTGGCTAGACCGGAACAAAGAGGATCACCTGAACCTTTGTTCTTCTTATGTTTATCACCTTCGGAAAGAGTGAAAGTGGAGGGAACACATAGACCGACTGAAACACCCACAGTGTCACGAGGGCGTCCACTGCTATTGCTTGAGTGTCCCTTGACCTGGAACAATATCCCTGAAGTTTCTTGTTGAGGCGAGATGCCAACATGTCTAATTGAGGAATTCCCCAAAGACTTGTCACTTCTGTGAAAACTTTTGTGGCTTCGGCCATTGCCGCTTTGCTCCTCGTTCCGCCCTAGCAGCTTACTTACGGCACTGCTGTTAAGTCGTCCGACAGAATTAAGATGGGCAGATCGCGAAAAAGATGGTCCATTATAAATAGCTCTTAATTCAAGAATGCTTATTGCAGACAAGCTTCCCGGCTTGACCTTTTCCCCTGGAAAGACTGCTCCCCAGCCTCGGAGACTTGTATCCATGGACACCAGGATCTAATCCTGGATCCCGAACCTTCGTCCCTCTAGGAGGTGAGAACTGTGAAGCCACCCCAGGAGAGATATCCTGGTCCTGGAAAATAGGATTATTTTCCAGTGCATGTGCAAGTGAGACCCGGACCACATGTCCCACTGGTCCCGCAAAAACCACTCTGGCAGTTGACCTGCTCACCGAATGGACTCGTAGGCCGCAACCATCTTCTCCATCAACGGAACGTATTGATGGATTTACACTGTTGCATATCTGATCCGACTCTGGATCCTCAGATCTCTTTCCACAGGAAAAAACAAACTCTCAACAGTTCAGTATCTAATCTTATTCCCAACTCCGAGATCTGCGTCGTTGGGATCAACAGCGATTCTCTGTGTTGAAGAACTGTCAGAGAGAAACAACTATTTGTACCACTTGTTTCTTGACCTCGCCGTAGTCAGGAGAGCGTCCCAGGACAGAATAATAATGGCTCATACTATTGAAGGAAAACCATCATACTGCCATCAGTCCGGTGAAATGGCAATGACAATCCTGAATAGCAAACCCAGGTAAGCTTAATGCGGATGAAACCGCATTTAACCCCTCTTTTTGGGATTGTTCTGACCGAGTTGTCTGGGCTCAGAAGCACGAAAAAGCTTGAATAACCTCTTTTTTTTTTTTTTTTGTGACAGGGACAGCAGGACAATGTCCTGAGCCTGACCCAACTCCTGTCCAGAGGAGAATCGGTAAGATCTATTTGAAAAATCAGTGAGGGGAATCGTCTGGAAACTCCAGTATGTCCCTCTTTGGACTCTATTCTTAACTCACTGTTCCAAGTCCATTCCAGGACTGACTGAAGAGTATTAGACGAGATCCCACCGGTGTGGGCTCCAGCAAGATAGACCCAGCGACATGAGGTGGATGTGGTAGAAACAGAGGACGATGTTCGAGTTGTTCGACATTCCGAGTTGTTCGCTCGTTGCCGTTTTTCGCAATGGAGCGATTAAGGCAAAAATGCGCATGCGCATGGTATGCAGTGCGCATGCGCTAAGTAATTTAGCACAAAACATAGTAGATTTATTCACGTTTGAACGATGAATTTTCATCATTGAAGTGATCGGAGTGTGATTGACAGGAAGTGGGTGTTTCTGGGCGGAAACTGACCGTTTTCTGGGAGTGTGCGGAAAAACGCAGGCGTGCCAGGATAAAACGCAGGAGTGGCTGGAGAAACGGGGGAGTGGCTGGCCGAACACAGGGCGTGTTTGTGACGTCAAACCAGGAACGAAACGGGCTGAGCTGATCACAGTGTAGGAGTAAGTCTCAAGCTACTCAGAAACTGCTAAGAAATTATTCGCAATTCTGCTACTCTTTCGTTCGCAATTCTGCTAAGCAAAGATACACTCCCAGAGGGCGGCGGCCTAGCATGTGCAATGCTGCTAAAAGCAGCTAGCGAGCGAACAACTCGGAATGACCCCCGATATCTGCTTCTGCGAACTTGAAAAGACTGCAGACCTCTTACCTTTTCACCTTCCTCTACCTGCAAAGAAGGGGAAAAACCGGTATCCAACCGGTCAAAATGACTGCATCCTACAAAAAATGCATCACCAACCGTTGTGAGGGAACATAGCTCAAGAAGGTAGACTTACCAGTGGTATCTGCCGAGATCAACTTAACAAAGCCATCCCCAAACCAGGTTACACCTTCATAGGGAAGATACTCCAGTATTTCTCGGAGTCAGCCTCAGCGTTCCCTTGGTGAATCCACAACGCCCTCCTAGTCGAGACGGCCATGGAATTGGCCCGCGAACCCAAGAGTCCCATACCTCTTGTAGTCGCACGGCAGCATGCTGCAATGTTCTAGATAAGACCCAACTTAAGGAGTATCCCATCTCTCCCCAGGGTAATTATATCGGATGACAAGGTAACCGACCATTTCTGAATACAAGCACTCCCCCATGCGTATGTAATGCAAATATCATCAAAGCATATAATTAAAATATCACTTAGCTTCCTGTATCCGATCCTTTGTGACAGGGCCCCGTGCAGACCAGGGGTTGACTTTCACTTTATTCTATCCACGGCAGGAAAAGAATAAACACTCGGACTCCTCGTGAGGATTCGAGACCATCTCGTCACGGCTGACATAGAGCTTTATCAACAGAGCGACCAGCACATGAGAAGGAATAACTTTACTTCAGCATTCATTAGAAATCATAATATGAATATACATATTTAAATACACATATACACACATAAGCTATATATACATCATACCATACTTGCCTACTTTTGAAAACTAGTTTCAGGGAGATTCCAAGGGGCAGCAGAATACGCCACACTTTCCGTTGAGGGTGTGTGTCATGCTCCGCCCAAAGGGCGTGTTTAGGTCCACATAAGGGCATATTTATTGCCACTTAGGGGTGTGTCCTGCAATGGCAGGTGAAAACAATAGTACTAATAGCAGCACTTACACCATGGTAGACTTTAACGCTTCAGCATGACCCGCAGCTCCACGTATCACCCTCTTCTGTGAGCTGCTCCGGGACCCACCGCTCCACGTCTATAGCAGCACCGCTGTCTGCTGTAAATACACCTCAGACAGCGCTGCAGCTGTCAACAACAACTATGCATACGGACAATAGGGGTAGTTACGGCCCTGCACACAGCACCATAATATATTACATTATGCACAGCCCACATCCCTCATATTGCACCAAGTATACACAGCACCATATCACATGACATTATACACAGCCTCCCCCATATTACACCCAGTACTACATTACATTACCTTTTACACAGCCCCCATCCCCTCGTATTCCACCCAGTACCTATTACATTGAATTATGCACAGCATATACCCTCCCATTTTACACCCAATAGCACATTGAATTACACTTTACATAGACCTCCCCATATTACACCCAGTTCACTTTACACTACATTATACAAAGCTCCCCTCCCCATATTACACCCAGTACCATATTATATTGCATTATGCACAGCATACACAGCTCCCCCATATTACACCCAATTGCACATTACATTTTACACAGCCCCCCATAGTACACCCAGTAGCATATTACACAGCCCCCCCCCCCATATTACACTGCCTCCTCCATATTACACCTAGTGCACATTACACTGCATATTACACAGCCCCCCTCCCCATATTACACCCAGCAGCACACTACATATTACACCTCCCCTTCCCCCATATAACCCCCCCAGTATATATAGCACCCACCTGGTTTGTTGCTCCCTCCTGTAAAGAGCAGGGAGCCCAGGGAAGCCACTTCCAGGAGCAGCAGGAGCAGGAAGACGAGCTGATACACACAGCTCACTGTGAGTGTGGTGGGCGGGGCCAGCCAGAGTGAAGAAGCAGAGCCCTGGCTGCCGGGTTATGTGCTTCACTGTACGGGTGGCTTCTCTGCACACTGTTCACACGCTGCTGCTGCGCAGACACCTCCCGGGTCACAGAAAGTCTGACGCCACCGCTACTCTCAACCCAGCTGTGGCCGACCACCGCAAGTGACTGTTCCAGTGTAAGTCCCGCCCCCCGCATTTCCGGACTCGCGCATGCGCAGTCCGGATTTGCAAGGAGAAACTTAAAAACCGGGAGGGCTGGCAATGTTTGCGGGGCAGCGGGAGGGTCAGTTAAAAATCGTGAGCCACATATATCTACACACATATATATATATATATATATATATATACATACACACACATACATATACATAGCATATTAAACATGCATATCTATATATATATATATATATATATGTGTGTATGTACACACACGTACAGTACACATATATATTAGTGATGAGCGGGTTCGGTTTCTCGGAAACCGAACCCCCCCGAACTTCACCTTGTTTACACGGGTCCGAGGCAGGTTCGAACCTTCCCGCCTTGCTCGGCTAACCCGAGCGCGCCCGAACGTCATCATCCCGCTGTCGGATTCTCGCGAGATTCGGATTCTATATAAGCAGCCGCGCGTCGCCGACATTTTCTCACTCGTGCATTGGAGATGATAGGGAGAGGACGTGGCTGGCGTCCTCTCCGTTTATTGTAGAAGACAGTTGATTGGTTGTTTATTGCTTAATTGTGGGGAGGATTGGGGAGCAGCTGTTAGGAGTACAGTGCAGAGTTTTGCTGATAAGTGACCACCAGTTTTTATCCGTTCTCTGCCTGAAAAAAAAACTCCATACCATATCTGTGCTCAGTGTGCTGCATAATAAATCTGTGCTGAGTGCTCACACTGCTTAATTGTGGGGACTGGGGAGCAGCTATAGCAGGAGTACAGTGCAGAGTTTTGCTGACAGTGACCACCAGTATACGTTGTCTGCCTGAAAAACACTCCATATCTGTGCTCAGTGTGCTGCTTTATTGTGGGGACTGGGGACCACCAGTATAATTAATATTATATAGGAGGAGTACAGTGCAGAGTGCACTGCTGTACCTACCTCTGTGTCGTCATCCATTAAGTATACTATCCATCTACATTCTATACCTGTGGTGCATTTTAGACAGTTTTGCAGTTTGCTGACAGTGTCCACCAGTATACTATATATATACTTATAGCAGTATGGTAGGCCACTGCTGTACCTACCTCTGTGTCGTCACTCGTCATCCATTAAGTATACTATCCATCTACATTCTATACCTGTGGTGCATTTTAGACAGTTTTGCAGTTTGCTGACAGTGTCCACCAGTATACTATATATATACTTATAGCAGTACGGTAGGCCACTGCTGTACCTACCTCTGTGTCGTCACTCGTCATCCATTAAGTATACTATCCATCTACATTCTATACCTGTGGTGCATTTTAGACAGTTTTGCAGTTTGCTGACAGTGTCCACCAGTATACTATATATATACTTATAGCAGTACGGTAGGCCACTGCTGTACCTACCTCTGTGTCGTCACTCATCATCCATTAAGTATACTATCCATCTACATTCTATACCTGTGGTGCATTTTAGACAGTTTTGCAGTTTGATGACAGTGTCCACCAGTATACTATATATATACTTATAGCAGTACGGTAGGCCACTGCTGTACCTACCTCTGTGTCGTCACTCGTCATCCATTAAGTATACTATCCATCTACATTCTATACCTGTGGTGCATTTTAGACAGTTTTGCAGTTTGCTGACAGTGTCCACCAGTATACTATATATATACTTATAGCAGTACGGTAGGCCACTGCTGTACCTACCTCTGTGTCGTCACTCGTCATCCATTAAGTATACTATCCATCTACATTCTATACCTGTGGTGCATTTTAGACAGTTTTGCAGTTTGCTGACAGTGTCCACCAGTATACTATATATATACTTATAGCAGTACGGTAGGCCACTGCTGTACCTACCTCTGTGTCGTCACTCGTCATCCATTAAGTATACTATCCATCTACATTCTATACCTGTGGTGCATTTTAGACAGTTTTGCAGTTTGCTGACAGTGTCCACTAGTATACTATATATATACTTATAGCAGTACGGTAGGCCACTGCTGTACCTACCTCTGTGTCGTCACTCATCATCCATTAAGTATACTATCCATCTACATTCTATACCTGTGGTGCATTTTAGTTTTGCAGTTTGCTGACACAGTGTCCACCAGTATACTATATATAGCAGTACGGTAGGCCACTGCTGTACCTACTTCTGTGTCTTCACTCGTCATCCATTAAGTATACTATTATCCATCTACATTCTATACCTGTGGTGCATTTTAGTTTTGCAGTTTGCTGACACAGTGTCCACCAGTATACTATATATAGCAGTATGGTAGGCCACTGCTGTACCTACCTCTGTGTCGTCACTCGTCATCCATTAAGTATACTATTATCCATCTACATTCTATACCTGTGCTGCATTTTAGTTTTGCAGTTTGCTGACACAGTGTCCACCAGTATACTATATATAGCAGTACGGTAGGCCACTGCTGTACCTACTTCTGTGTCGTCACTCGTCATCCATTAAGTATACTATTATCCATCTACATTCTATACCTGTGGTGCATTTTAGTTTTGCAGTTTGCTGACACAGTGTCCACCAGTATACTATGTATAGCAGTACGGTAGGCCACTGCTGTACGTACCTCTGTGTCGTCACTCGTCATCCATTAAGTATACTATTATCCATCTACATTCTATACCTGTGGTGCATTTTAGTTTTGCAGTTTGCTGACACAGTGTCCACCAGTATACTATATATAGCAGTACGGTAGGCCACTGCTGTACCTACCTCTGTGTCGTCACTCGTCATCCATTACGTATACTATTATCCATCTACAGTCTATACCTGTGGTGCATTTTAGTTTTGCAGTTTGCTGACACAGTGTCCACCAGTATACTATATATAGCAGTACGGTAGGCCACTGCTGTACCTACCTCTGTGTCGTCACTCGTCATCCATTAAGTATACCATTATCCATCTACATTCTATACCTGTGGTGCATTTTAGTTTTGCAGTTTGCTGACACAGTGTCCACCAGTATACTATATATAGCAGTACGGTAGGCCACTGCTGTACCTACCTCTGTGTCGTCACTCGTCATCCATTAAGTATACTATTATCCATCTACATTCTATACCTGTGGTGCATTTTAGTTTTGCAGTTTGTTGACACAGTGTCCACCAGTATACTATATATAGCAGTACGGTAGGCCACTGCTGTACCTACCTCTGTGTCGTCACTCGTCATCCATTAAGCATACTATTATCCATCAACATTCTATACCTGTGGTGCATTTTAGTTTTGCAGTTTGCTGACACAGTGTCCACCAGTATACTATATATAGCAGTATGGTAGGCCACTGCTGTACCTACCTCTGTGTCGTCACTCGTCATCCATTAAGTATACTATTATCCATCTACATTCTATACCTGTGGTGCATTTTAGTTTTGCAGTTTGCTGACACAGTGTCCACCAGTATACTATATATAGCAGTACGGTAGGCCACTGCTGTACCTACCTCTGTGTCGTCACTCGTCATCCATTAAGTATACTATTATCCATCTACATTCTATACCTGTGGTGCATTTTAGTTTTGCGCAGTAAATATAGTAGTAGGCCATTGCTATTGATACTGGCATATAATTCCACACATTAAAAAATGGAGAACAAAAATGTGGAGGTTAAAGGGAAAGATCAAGATCCACTTCCACCTCGTGCTGAAGCTGCTGCCACTAGTCATGGCCGAGACGATGAAATGCCATCAAGGCCGATGCCCAATGTCATAGTAGAGAGCATGTAAAATCCAAAACACAAAAGTTCAGTAAAATGACCCAAAAATCAAAATTAAAAGCATCTGAGGAGAAGCGTAAACTTGCCAATATACCATTTACGACACGGAGTGACAAGGAACGCTTGAGGCCCTGGCCTATGTTCATGGCTAGTGGTTCAGCTTCACATGAGGATGGAAGCACTCATCCTCTCGCTAGAAAAAAGAAAAGACTTAAGCTGGCAAAAGCACAGCAAAGAACTGTGCGTTCTTCTAAATCACAAATCCCCAAGGACAGTCCAATTGTGTCGGTTGCGATGCCTGACCTTCCCAACACTGGACGGGAAGAGCTTGCGCCTTCCACCATTTGCACGCCCCCTGCAAGTGCTGGAAGGAGCACCCGCAGTCAAAGGCGTGCGCAGCACATTTTATTAGGGGTTGCACCGTCGGAGTGGTGTGTTTAGAACCGCCTTTTGGGCGTGTCTAGCACCATCTATCTACGGTCAACGCAATATAAAATATCCACCCTTGTACCAATCCTAATAAAGCAGATACATTGTCAAATGTTGTGGTGTGCACCAAACAAACACCACTGATGGCACTCGCTGCAATTACACTGCTCCTCCTCAGCCTGGTCTGGCTGCCCCTCTCTTTCCCCTACAAGCTGCAGCAGCTTACTTACAAGTCAGCCACTCACTGACACTGACAGTCGCAGACTAGTACTGCTACTGCTGGAAAAATGAGTGACGTGTTAATGCTGCTGCCGACCGCCTGCCAGTATTGAATTTGTCTTCATAAGAGGAACGCTGGCTGCATGCTGATCCTCATCAGTGGCTGGATTTGTCATAGCATAGGAGAGAGGTGGGCATGTGGCGGGTGTGATGGGTGGGCGTGCGAGCAGCATGACATAATCACATCACACTGTTTTTGTACATGGAGGTGAGCCGGGAGTTTGAAAGCCGGTGGCAGTGGCACACTTGATTAACCCAGGCGTCCAGTCAGTAATGCAGTCATGACAGGGTGCAGCGCAGAGGGGACAGTAATCAGCCTGCTCGGCTATCGCTGCATCAGGCATGTGACAGACATTAGGGGGTGCCTGTGCGCACCAGGCACCCCCCCTGCGCACACCTATGCCCGCAGTCCAGTTCCTGATAGTCAAATTGAAGATGTCACTGTTGAAGTACACCAGGATGAGGATATGGGTGTTGCTGGCGCTGGGGAGGAAATTGACAAGGAGGATTCTGATGGTGAGGTGGTTTGTTTAAGTCAGGCACCCGGGGAGACACCTGTTGTCCGTGGGAGGAATATGGCCATTGACATGCCTGGTCAAAATACAAAAAAAATCAGCTCTTCGGTGTGGAATTATTTCAACACAAATGCGGACAACAGGTGTCAAGCCATGTGTTGCCTTTGTCAAGCTGTAATAAGTAGGGGTAAGGACGTTAACCACCTTGGAACATCCTCCCTTATACGTCACCTGCAGCGCATTCATCATAAGTCAGTGACAAGTTCAAAAACTTTGAGTGACAGCGGAAGCAGTCCACTGACCACTAAATCCCTTCCTCTTGTAACCAAGCTCCTGCAAACCACACCACCAACTCCCTCAGTGTCAATTTCCTCCTTACCCAGGAAAGCCAATAGTCCTGCAGGCCATGTCACTGTCAAGTCTGACGAGTCCTCTCCTGCCTGGGATTCCTCCGATGCATCCTTGAGTTTAACGCCTACTGCTGCTGGCGCTGCTGTTGTTGCTGCTGGGAGTCGATCGTCATCCAAGAGGGGAAGTCGGAAGACCACTTGTACTACTTCCAGTAAGCAATTGACTGTCCAACAGTCCTTTGCGAGGAAGATGAAATATCACAGCAGTCATCCTGCTGCAAAGCAGATAACTCAGGCCTTGGCAGCCTGGGCGGTGAGAAACGTGGTTCCGGTATCCATCGTTAATTCAGAGGCAACTATAGACTTGATTGAGGTACTGTGTCCCCGGTACCAAATACCATCTAGGTTCCATTTCTCTAGGCAGGCGATACCGAAAATGTACACAGACCTCAGAAAAAGACCCCACAGTGTCCTAAAAAAATGCAGTTGTACCCAATGTCCACTTAACCACGGACATGTGGACAAGTGGAGCAGGGCAGACTCAGGACTATATGACTGTGACAGCCCACTGGGTAGATGTATTGCCTCCCGCAGCAAGAACAGCAGCGGCGGCACCAGTAGCAGCATCTCGCAAACGCCAACTCGTTCCTAGGCAGGCTACGCTTTGTATCACCGCTTTCCAGAATAGGCACACAGCTGACAACCTCTTACGGCAACTGAGGAAGATCATCGCAGAATGGCTTACCCCAATTGGACTCTCCTGGGGATTTGTGACATCGGACAACGCCAGCAATATTGTGCGTGCATTACATCTGGGCAAATTCCAGCACGTCCCATGTTTTGCACATACATTGAATTTGGTGGTGCAGAAATATTTAAAAAACGACAGGGGCGTGCAAGAGATGCTGTCGGTGGCCCGAAGAATTGCTGGCCACTTTCGGCATTCAGGCACCGCGTACAGAAGGCTGGAGCACCACCAAACATTCCTGAACCTGCCCTGCCATCATCTGAAGCAAGAGGTGGTAACGAGGTGGAATTTAACCCTCTATATGCTTCAGAGGATGGAGGAGCAGCAAAAGGCCATTCAAGCCTATACATCTGCCCACGATATAGGCAAAGGAGGGGGAATGCTCCTGACTCAAGCGCAGTGGAGAATGATTTCAACATTGTGAAGGAGGAGCTAAAACAGAGCGATTCCGCTAGGCATGTGGGACTTGTGGATGGAGCCCTTAATTCGCTTAACCAGGATTCACGGGTGGTCAATCTGTTGAAATCAGAGCACTACATTTTGGCCACCGTGCTCAATCCTAGATTTAAAACCTACGTTGTATCTCTCTTTCTGGCAGAGACAAGTCTGCAGAGGTTCAAAGACCTGCTGGTGAGAAAATTGTCAAGTCAAGCGGAACGTGACCCGTCAACATCTCCTCCTTCACATTCTCCCGCAACTGGGGGTGCGAGGAAAAGGCTAAGAATTCCTAGCCCACCCGCTGGCGGTGATGCAGGGCAGTATGGAGCGAGTGCCACTGCTGACATCTGGTCCGGACTGAAGGACCTGCCAATGATTACTGACATGTCGTCTACTGTCACTGCATATGATTCTCTCACCATGGAAAGAATGGTGGAGGATTATATGAGTGACCGCATCCAAGTAGGCACGTCAGACAGTCTGTAAGTATACTGGCAGGAAAAAGAGGCAATTTGGAGGCCCTTGCACAAACTGGCTTTATTCTACCTAAGTTGCCCTCCCTCCAGTGTGTACTCCGAAAGAGTGTTTAGTGCAGCCGCTCACCTTGTCAGCAATCGGCGTACGAGGTTACTTCCAGAAAATGTGGAGAAGATGATGTTCATTAAAATGAATTATAATCAATTCCTCCGTGGAGACATTCACCAGCAGCAATTGCCTCCAGAAAGTACAAGGGGACCTGAGATGGTGGATTCCAGTGGGGACGAATTAATAATCTGTGAGGAGGGGGATGTACACAGTGAAAGGGGTGAGGAATCGGAGGATGATGATGAGGTGGACATCTTGCCTCTGTAGAGCCAGTTTGTGCAAGGAGAGATTGATTGCTTCTTTTTTGGTGGGGGCCCAAACCAACCAGTCATTTCAGTCACAGTCATGTGGCAGACCCTGTCGCTGAAATTATGGGTTCGTTAAAGTGTGCATGTCCTGTTTATACAACATAAGGGTGGGCGGGAGGGCCCAAGGACAATTCCATCTTGCACCTCTTTTTTCTTTCATTTTTCTTTGCATCATGTGCTGTTTGGGGACAATTTTTTGGAAGTGCCATCCTGTCTTGATTGACACTGCAGTGCCACTCCTAGATGGGCCAGGTGTTTGTGTCGGCCACTTGTGTCGCTTAGCTTAGTCAAACAGCCACCTTGGTGCGCCTCTTTTTTTCTTTGCATCATGTGCTGTTTGGGGACAATTTTTTTGAAGTGCCATCCTGTCTTGATTGACACTGCAGTGCCACTCCTAGATGGGCCAGGTGTTTGTGTCGGCCACTTGTGTCGCTTAGCTTAGTCAAACAGCCACCTCGGTGCGCCTCTTTTTTTCTTTGCATCATGTGCTGTTTGGGGACAATTTTTTGGAAGTGCCATCCTGTCTTGATTGACACTGCAGTGCCACTCCTAGATGGGCCAGGTGTTTGTGTCGGCCACTTGTGTCGCTTAGCTTAGTCAAACAGCCACCTTGGTGCGCCTCTTTTTTTCTTTGCATCATGTTTTGTTTGAGGACAATTTTTTTGAAGGGCCATCCTGCCTGACACTGCAGTGCCACTCCTAGATGGGCCAGGTGTTTGTGTCGGCCACTTGTGTCGCTTAGCTTAGTCACACAGCGACCTTGGTGCGCCTCTTTTTTTCTTTGCATCATGTGCTGTTTGGGGACAATTTTTTTGAAGGGCCATCCTGCCTGACACTGCAGTGCCACTCCTAGATGGGCCAGGTGTTTGTGTCAGCCACTTGTGTCGCTTAGCTTAGCCATCCAGCGACCTCGGTGCAAATTTTAGGACTAAAAATAATATTGTGAGGTGTGAGGTGTTCAGAATAGACTGGAAATGAGTGGAAATTATGGTTATTGAGGTTAATAATACTATGGGATCAAAATGACCCCCAAATTCTATGATTTAAGCTTTTTTTTAGGTTTTTTTTGAAAAAAACACCCAAATCCAAAACACACCCGAATCCGACAAAAAAATTTCGGTGAGGTTTTGCCAAAACGCGTCCGAATCCAAAACACGGCCGCGGAACCGAACCCAAAACCAAAACATAAAACCCGAAAAATTTCCGGTGCACATCACTAACATATATACACATGTATATATATATATATCATGTGTGTGTGTGTGTGTGTGTGTGTGTGTGTGTGTGTGTGTGTGTTTGTTTATATGTATGTATATACATGTGTATATATGTATGCACATGGATATATATGTACTATAATTAAAATAAAGTAAACTTTTATTGCACTTACAAGTGCCACCAGGAAGACAGCAGGCTGCAGAGGACGCTAGACAGCCATTAATAATACTCATGCAGCTATAAAAAAAAAAAAATTTTTTTTTTTTTTTTAGTGGAGGGGGGTTTCTGGGTGCTCGGAAACCCCCCTGGGTGCGCCACTGCCCATACAGTGTTTACTTAGGAAAAGCTTACAACTACCGACATGCTGACACTTCGTCTACTGAATCAAGTACCATCAGGAGTCAGCAATGCCGACAGAGGGATTCCCATAGCTGTTTGTGGCAGATCCCTCACACATGTCGACACACGTGAACTAAATTGCTATAATGGGTAGATCTGACAGGGAAAACACAGAAACTTTTTTACAACTCATTAACCACACACTCAATTATATATATATATATATATATATATATATATAGCGCTTCATATGAACCCATGTTGCACTAAACAACTGTGCCCCCCTGCGTTTTACACTGTTAGTTGTTTCACAGTGTTTTGGCGGGGCCAGCGTCTCTGTGAGGAGAAAATGGCACTGTATAGAGTTGTGAGGGCTAAGCCACGCCCCCTTCTCGGGGCGCTTCAGTCCCGCTAATTTTTTACTTTTGTATATTGGCGGGGGTCAGTATACAGTGCCTATGCACTGTATACCTCTTTGCCAGGCATGTATATGAGGTATTTGCTGCCCAGGGTGCCCCCCCTGTGCCCTGCACCCTTGTAGTGCCGCTTGTGTGTGGGAGCAATGGTGCGCAGCGCGACCGCTGCGCGGTACCTCAGAGACCCTGAAGTCTTTTGCCATAACTGAAGTCTTCTGTTCTTCCTTTACTCACCCGGCTTCTTTCTACTGGCTTTGTGAGGGGGGTGACGGCGCGGCTCCGGGAACGAGCAGCTAGGCGAACCAAGTGATCAGACCCTCTGGAGCTAATGGTGTCCAGTAGCCTAAGAAGCAGAGCCCTTGAACTCAGAAGAAGTAGGTCTGCTTCTCTCCCCTCACTCTCATGATGCAGGGAGCCTGTAGCCAACAGGTCTCCCTGAAAATAATAAACCTAACATAAAGTCTTTTCAGAGAAACTAAGGAGAGCTCCCTAGTGTGTGTCCAGTCTCTCTGGGCACAGTCTCTAACTGGAGTCTGGAGGAGAAGCATAAAGGGAGGAGCCAGTTCACACCCATTCAAAGTCTTATAGTGTGCCCATGTCTCCTGCGGATCCCGTCTATACCTCATGGTCCTTTTGGAGTCCCCAGCATCCTCTAGGACAGGGGTGGGCAATTATTTCAGCTGGGGGGCCGCTTAACACTTCCAACTAATATTCGAGGGCCACACACAAAATACTCAAAAAGAGTCCCCTTTTTACACATTACGGCAGATAGCGTCCCCTTTTTACACATTACGGCAGACATCATCCCCCTTTTTACACATTACAGCAGACAGCGCCCCCGTTTTTACACATTACGGCAGACATTGTCCCCCTTTTTACACATTACGGCAGACTGCGTCCACTTTTTACACATTACGGCAGACTGCGTCCCCTTTTTACACATTACGGCAGACATTGTCCCCCTTTTTACACATTACGGCAGACTGCGTCCACTTTTTACACATTACGGCAGACTGCGTACACTTTTTACACATTACGGCAGACTGTGTCCCCTTTTTACACTTTACGGCAGACATTGTCCCCCTTTTTACACATTACGGCAGACTGCGTCCACTTTTTACACATTACGGCAGACTGCGTCCCCTTTTTACACATTACGGCAGACATCGTCCCCCTTTTTACACATTACAGCAGACAGTGCCTCCGTTTTTACACATTATGGCAGACATCATCCCCCTTTTAACACATTACGGCAGACAGCATCACCCTTTTTTACACATTACGGCAGACAGTCCCTACCCCCCTATCCCCTCCCTCCCCTAAACCCATATTGTAGTTTTTAACTCAGCTGCCTCCCCACCCCTAAACCTATATGGCAGCTTAAGCAGTGATCCAGGGGCTGGCAGGACAGGGGGTTTACCTGTTCGTCACAGTGGCAGACGATCCCCGCTGTCCGATGATGCCGCCTGGAGTCACTGCTGATGTGGCCTCTTGCTCCCGCTCGCTGGCCGCTGCTTCTTCTCCTCACTGAGCCGCCAAGCGCAGTGCCCGCCCCCCGTGCCGCCCAGCGCGCTTGGTAACAGAGGAAATCCCGGTCAGCTGACCTTGTGACGTGACCGGGATTTCCTCAGCGGCGCCTCGTCTGAGAACAGTGCAATGACAAGCGGCCTGTCGGGCCGCTTGTCATTGCACTCTAATGGGGCACAGCGGGCCAGGCACGAACGGTCCGCGGGCCGCCTGTTGCCCACCCCTACTCTAGGACGTATGAGAAACTGGGAATATTGAGAGTGAAGCGCAGGAAGAGCTTGAGAAGGCTCCTGCTGCGCCACTATATAAATGCGGTAATAGCGGCGCAGCAGGAGCCTTCTCAAACTCTTCCTGTGCTTCACTTTCGGTTTCTGCCCCTGGACCTCTCCATGATATCATGGCGCACATCCCGCAGGGTGACTGGAACATGTGCTGCCCTGTAGCACAGCTGGAGTAGCTGAGCTCAGGTCCGTGAAGTAAGGCTTGATGATCCTGACTGAGCTGCGGTATGTGGCTGCTGCTGCTATTGCTGCTAATTGCGGAAGGGCTGTAGTGCAGTGCTGTATAGAAAGGTATGCACTGCCACAAGAAGATTTTAGCAATTATATTTGGTGACTTGAAACTGTATATATCTCTTTGTTTGTAAGTATGTACTAGTTTAAGACAGGTCACCTCAGTCAATGCCTGCCCCTGCTTGGCTCCACCCTCTCTCTGCTATTTACCCAAGCCCTTTCCCTTTCCTTTTGTGGCTCAAATCCCCCTCCTTCCTCCCATCATGCCTCCTTCCCAATCCATCCCAGGTGGATCCCACACATTCATCCAAATTTCTTCCCCTCCCCCTCCCCCATCATGGTATAGACACAAACCCCTCACCCATCCCCCTTCCACACTCCCATACTTACCCTGGCGGCCAGTCAACCTTTCCTCAGCTGTCCCATCTCACATGTAGGTTTTTTTTATTTATATATATATATACAGGTATATATATATATATGGGATGGCATTGGAATCCTAGCGCTTGTAATGCCAGTGCTCAAAGAAGACCAACAGCGGCATCACAAAGTGCAGAATCCCTACACCCTGCTAGGTATGTATTCTAACCTTCCCCTTCTACCTTTCTAACCCTGACCCTCTATACCCGTACCTGCAGCCTAACCATAACAATCCCTCCCCACAGCCTAACCCTAGCCTCCCCCCACTTAACCCTTCCTGTAGTATAGTAAACCTGCCTTCCTTCCCCCGTCAAGCATAGCCTAACCCTAACCCTCCCCGCCATACTTACGATCGAGATGTCATCAGTCGGAATTCTGGCGCCGGCATTGTGTTCAATGTTGGTATCCCAGCGTCAATCTACTGGCCAGTGTTGGGATTCCAGCGTCGGTATTCCAACTGCCAGCATCCCGAATGGCGGTATGGTATGCTAACCAGATCCTATATATATATATATATATATACATATATATATATATAAAATCACCCAATGAAATAATCCAGACATAGACTAGATTGCGGTCAACTTTTCAGGGACCTTATTACTGGATATATGGTTCTTTTGACTTCGAATGCCACCTGAACAAGTTGTGATCTTATCGGTGGAGTGACAGACATCATGCACTTCATATTTGTGACGAGTGCCGCCTTACACATTGTTCTACTGTTGGACCTCGCAGCAGGTACCTAGGAGGGCACCGGAGCATACTTTACTGGCTAATGGGAGTGCTATTTGAATTGACTTTGTTGTATTTGGAGCCCTTGGTTGCAGGACCAGGTAACCTATAAGTAAGCACCCATTTTATTTCTCTGCAGTTTGTGACACTACGTGTCAGTGTTCTTATCAGTTTGGTGATGGCAGATATACAAAACGTGGCCACTACTGACACTGCTGAGACTGTGAATCTTGCTTTATTGACACAAGGGACGACACTGACAGTTTCTGAGGCAGAAGCCGAGTCTATTCTGTTTAATCAGCAACTTATTGATGAGACTGAGGCTCAACCTGTTGAGTAGATTTACAAGGAATGGGTCAGACTTAAACAGAAGGAAATTGACTACCTGTACCATGGTATTACGTTAAGTGATTACCGTAAAGATAAACGCATTCCCCGTGGCTTCAGAATAAAGAACTCCCCTATGATTGGGCGGTTTAATACAGCTTTCTGTAAACGTTGGATTGCTATACTTAATAAGTGTAGCTTTGATTTACTATTGTTGGTTGTGGAGGAATCAGCCCGTGAATTATCTGTGAGAAAACTTCAGCATTTGAGATCAAACATAAGAACCGCTTTGATGATGACAAAACTACCAACTGGGAGGAGAAATGAAATGCCCAAATTGCTACGTATAGACGTGATTTGATTTTGTTCAAAAAGCAGAAGCTTGCAAAGGTGAACGCTGATTATGAGCAAAATAGAGTGTATCAGTGGGCTAGTGGACAACGGAGAGATCGCCTACGTTTCTTTAAACAACGTAATTACAAACAGCTATGGAACTCTGATTCTTCACAGGACGCTTTAACTAATAGTGATTCTGATGGTCGAGTGGATGGATGTATGAGGACATCTGGTTCCCCTTTAGGGGTCCTTACCCGCAGAGGCCGCGGAGGAACAGAAAATACACCAGACGGGGGGCCAAGGCCAGAGGCAGAGGTCGAGGGAGTGTAGGGAGACCTCCTCTCCCCCGCAGGACATAATTATCAATTAATCTTCGCATTCCCTTACTGAATCTGAGACCGGGGTTTTGAATAAGGGGTTATCTTATGTACCGACGGTTCGTTTTGATAGTTTGCAATGGGAGGTTGAAAAATATAAACTTAACAGGCAACTAAGCTTATTTCTAATCATCCTGCATATATTGGTCCAGATGTTGACTTAGTTATTGATCTGCTGGAGATGGTGCTTGCTTGCAATTATTTTTTGTTTAATGGTCGATTTTATTTACAAACAGCTGGGTGTGCGATGGGGTCCAATGTGGCCACATCGTACGCCAATACATATATGTTTTTGGCTGAGCAGGAAATATTTTTTGATCATCCAGTTTTTTCTGAGAATGTGAAATTATTTTACGGTATATTGACGATCTCTTTATAATTTGGTCTGGTTCTAAACAGATGTTGGAAATGTCTCTGGAATCTCATAATAAAACTGATCATCCGATTAAATTAACATATATGATTGATTCAGGTTCTGTTAACTACTTGGATGTTAAGGTAATTTTGTGCAATGGCCACTGATCTGTATTGTAAGCCTACCGATAGGATTTCTCTTTTGCATGCACAGAGTTTTCATCCTAAGTCTATGAAGTATAGCTTACCTTACTCTCAGTTTTTGCAAGCAATTAGGATCTGTATGGATGTTAACCAGGCTGCCGCCAACATTGATGTAATGATTGGGAAGTTTAGGAGTAGGGGTTATGATCATAAACTTCTTTTGAAGGCTAAATATAGAGCCCTGGGTTGCTCTAGGTTTGATCTTTTAAATAAGTCTGCTAAACAACATAAGGAGGTATTACTTTGGGTTACCCACTTTAATAATAGAAGTAAGATGATTACAAACACTGCTCGTAAGCATTGGCCATTACTTGCTAGTGATAGGGATTTGAACCTTTCTAATACTAAAATTATGCTGTGTTTCACACGAGGTCGTAATATAAGAGATTGGGTCATGCGGACAGATGTGACAGGTTTACAGGCTGCGCAAAGTGAACAGAATTTTTTATTGTTGCAGAAAGGGTGTTATTGCTGTCTCAATTGTGCGACGTGCAGATCTCTAATTACTGGTAAAACGTTTAATCACCGCTTCAGTGGCAAGTATTATACTATTAAACATCGAGTGACGTGTACCACGAAGTTTATTATCTATATGTTGTCATGTCCCTGCGGGTTGCAATATATTGGTAAGACAGATAGGACCTAGGGAGAGGATAGCTAATCATAAGTCAGCAGTGAGGGCTGCTTATGTAGCAGGATATAGTGATCAGCCTGTTTCACATCATTTCTTAGAGGCTGGACACAATATAGCCTCTATGCGCTATATGATCATTGATCATGAACCCCCTCTTTTGAGAGGAGGTGATAGATCGTTACGCTTGTTACGAAAAGAGGCTCGCTGGATCCATGAATTTGGAACTTTTTCCCTGCGTGGACTTAATGAGACCCTTGGATTGCATTGTTTTCTGTAACATTGTTTTTTATGACATGTTTCTTATTGCACGACTTGTGGTTGCAGGTCGATCAGTATCACTTAAGCATTGAGGGTTAGTATGTGAATCATTATCATTCGCAGGCTGTTTCCTTTCTTGTGCAGTGTCCGATAATTGTGTCATTAGTATAACTTTGTGTCATTATTGTAACTTTGTGCAATAATATATAACTACTTTAGGATTAAGGCAAGTTTATTGTAACAAGCGCTGTCAATTTGTGACCATGTACGGATTTCATATTTCATTTTCCTTCTTTTTTTTTTTATATATTTAAGCACTATTGGTGATGTGCTATTACAGCATATTTGTATGTATTTTTTGTTTATGTTTTTCTTGACTACGGACGCGGTACGATGACGTAGTCTGTCTGCGCCTAAGTACCGCTTGAGGTTGCCTCACCTGACACCTGTGATTTGTATATGTTGCTCCGGTTACGGGCGGACATTGATGACGCGGTGATGCCGCACCGACATGCCGGACCCGTACACCTGGACATGATCATGTGGTGATTAGACTGCTTTATAAGGTATGTGTATTGTGTTTCTGTTTATCCTGATGACGAATTGAATAAATTTGAAACGCTGAAAATTTCCTGCAGTGCAGTTTGTTTCAGTCTTCGAGTGCCGCCTTACACATTGTTCTACTGTTGGACCTCGCAGCAGGTACCTAGGAGGGCATCGGAGCATACTTTACCGGCTAATGGGAGTGCTATTTGAATTGACTTTGTTATATATATATATATACACACCATATTCCAGCAAGGCGACACTCTGGAGACTCCAATGTAGTGAAACAAAATGGTGTTTTAATGCCAACGTATATATATGGGTTCGGTATGCTTTACCGCCGTTCGGGATCCCGGCAGTCAGGAGACCGACGCTGGGATCCTGTCAGACAGAATGCCAGCAGAGAGCGCAGTGAGTCCCCTCGCTCGCCACACTATTCTATTTGTCCTCGGGTTGTGGTGTGGACCTTCGTCCAAGTGGAAATTCCGTGCTTCGTCCGGGATTCCGACCACCGGCATTTATTTGGGTGTCGGGATTCCGGCATTAGTATCCGGAATGCCAGGATCCCGACAGCCAGTAAATTGACTGCAACAGCGTGTGTGTGTGTGATATTTATGCGATTTATGGCACCGCTGCGTGCACATCACTATCTCTATGGATAGATTTAGACCCTTACCAGGCCATTTAATTTATTTTGCTCTTTATATATTTGCCCACTGTTGTGTATGCTGGGCCCTTTACTAGGTTTTGCCCCTTTGTACCCGCAAGTTACTGCATCGGTATGTGCGCTGAGTTTTGGTATTGTCCACCTTTGAAGCCCCATTAGCCCACTTTGAGGTCTGGGTCATTGTGTGACATTACACCGGGGGTTGGGTGTATGTATTTGACATGGCACTGCTGTATGTGCTTATTTATCACATTTGTCATCTTGTGGAGGGATGTAGTTATGTGACCGGAAGTCATTAGACCGCTGGTCACAATACTGTCGGCTACATCACATCCCCATCTAAGGCCCTCATTCCGAGTTGATCGCTCGCAAGGCGATTTTAGCAGAGTTGCTCACGCTAAGCCGCCGCCTACTGGGAGTGAATCTTAGCTTCTTAAAATTGCGAACGATGTATTCGCAATATTGCGATTACACACCTCGTAGCAGTTTCAGAGTAGCTTCAGACTTACTCGGCATCTGCGATCAGTTCAGTGCTTGTCGTTCCTGGTTTGACGTCACAAACACACCCAGCGTTCGGCCAGACACTCCTCCGTTTCTCCAGCCACTCCCGCGTTTTTTCCGGAAACGGTAGCGTTTTTGTCCACACGCCCATAAAACGCCGTGTTTCCGCCCAGTAACACCCATTTCCTGTCAATCACACTACGATCGCCGGAGCGAAGAAATAGCCGTGAGTAAAAATACTACCTTCAAAGCAAATTTACTTGGCGCAGTCGCAGTGCGGACATTGCGCATGCGCACTAAGCGGAAAATCGCTGCGATGCGATGAAATTTACCGAGCGAACAACTCGGAATGAGGGCCTAAATCCTGACAGTTGGCATGCCGATTAGTTTCTATTATTGCCAAACATAGCCCCGCTGATGTTTCACCGCTACTGCAGACACAGGACACCGGGTTTTATAGGGGTTATTCTATTGCCTGTGCGCCTCCAATATATACCCCGCTCATTGTAAATGACACAGAGAGCCACACTGCTGTAGTCAGCACAGATGGTGTAATGGTTGGGTGGTCTTCTGTTTGCCGGCGGCCGGGCTCCCAACGACCAGCATACCGGCGCCGGAATCCCGACCGCCGGCATACTGACATCTTTTCTCCCTCTTGAGGGTCCACAACCCCCCTGGAGGGAGAATAGATAGCATGGTGTGCAGTGTGGCGAGCGCAGCGAGCCCGCAAGGGGCTCATTTGCGCTCACCCAGCTGTCGGTATGCCGGCGGTCGGGATTCCGGCGCAGGTATGCTGGTCACCGGGAGCCCGGCCGCCGGCATACCCTACTACACCCGTAATGGTTAGCATTACTGCCTCACAGCACTGAGATCATGGATTTGATTCCCACCATGGCACTAACTGTGTGGAGTTTGTATATTCTCCCCGTACTTGTGTGGGTTTTCTCCAGGTACTCTGGTTTCCTACCACAATCCAGAAATATATTGGTAGGTTAATTGGCTCCCAATAAAAAGTAACCCTAGCGTGAATGTGTCTGTGTGTACATGTGGTAGGGATTGGGAATATAGATTGTAAGCTCCACTGGGGCAGGGACTGATGTGAATAGCTGAATATTCTCTGTAAAGCGCTGCGGAATATGTGTGCTCTATAAAAATAACTGGTAATAAATAAATAATAGTCAGGAGGGGTTGCTGCCACACAAAGAGCTGCAGAGAAGGGGGCAGGTGTAAGCTCGATATGAACAAGCAGAGTATGCCACGTTGGAAGGACCTTGTACTGTTAAGTTCTAGGCTAGCTGCGCCGAGAGTGCTCGTTCGGCGCAGATGTTGCCACGAGGAGCGTGGCTACATCTGTAT